>NC_088915.1:20757272-21060303 GCF_963576675.1 Euphorbia lathyris
CTTTATGCTTTAATTTGTTGAGGACGCGCTTTCTAAACAGGGCTGGTTTGCCAAAGTTTTGGTTGCAACGATCGTCTGTTTGGTGGTCTGTCAAGGCCGCCTATGTCAAGTTACGGGAGAATTGTTTTTGGTCATTTGGATCATCTTCTGAGTTGTCATTCTGGAATTCAGAATGGATTTTTCTGCCCCTGGCTGAACAACTTGGGATTTCTATGTCAGACTGTTTGAAGCTCATAAATAGAATCTTAGATTTTTATGAAAATGGCAACTGGCGGGATCTTCCGATGTTGGCTAGTCCGTTGCACCAGTGCATCCGAAATATGCATGGAAATGGCTCTGAACATGATTTATGTTTTTGGAGACCTGCGAGCAATGGCATCTTCACGGTAAAGTTATTCTATCACTGGCTACGTGCTCCTTCGACTTTGCCTTTGGTTTTTCAGTCAATTTGGAAACCTTTTATTCAGCTGTCACACTCCATGGTTTGCTAGCGTGCATACTGGGGCACTTTACCAACTCATGATGCGCTCCGTGCTACAGGTTTGCCTCTAATATCTCGTTGTCCGGTCTGTTTAATGGCTTATGAGACGAGTGACCATTTGCTTGTTCATTGCCCCTTTGCTTCCCAAATCTGGGTCAGCATATCAGCTTTATTTGGTAAAAGACTTGTACTTGATTCTTCTCTATAGACCCTCTTGCAACACGCCTTCTCACACAAGTTCAGTTCGCAAGTCATTTCCCTCTGGCAGGTCGCGCTTGTCAATGCTGTTTGGTTGATCTGGTCTGTAAGAAATGCTGCTATTTTTTAGAGCAAGCCACCAAACATTCATGAGGCATTACGCTATCTTTGGTCTGCAATTCGTAGCTCTGATAGAATCAGCAACGGATCGGTATGGAATTCTGTCATGGAGTTATCTATTCTCCATAATCTCGGGTTAAACGCTCGTCGTCATAGGGCCCCTCGAATCATTGAAGTTATATGGCAGCCCCCTCCGTCTGATTGAATTAAAGCTAACACTGATGCCTCCGTGATCTCGGGTAGAGCTGGTTGCAATGTTGTGTTTTGAAATAGTCAGGGGCATCCTCTTGGGTCATTTTCCTTCCCCATTGATTGTGCTTTGGTACACATGGCGAAATTACAAGCTGCTATTTTTGCAGTTTCGATTGCGAGGTCATGTGGATGGACTCGTCTCTAGATTGAAAGTGACTCGACTTACGTTATTCGAATTTTCCGTGCCCGTGCGCAGATCATTCCCTAGACAATGCGTGTGGATTGGTTAAATTGTTTAGATTCAATGACGTATATTCAGGTGGTTGTCTCCCATGTGTTCCGTGAGGGAAATCAAGTGGCGGACACTCTTGCTAATTACGGACGTCTGGCCTCAGATTTACAAATGTGGAATACCCTTCCAGACTTCTGCTCCCTTCTTGCTAGAGATAATGCCTTTGGTAGGGATATGTTTAGGTTTTCTTAAAACATTCTTTGTACTAGTTTCATACTTTTTTCATCTCTTCATTTATATATTTGGTTCTTTACCTTAAAAAAAAGAATCAACTTACGTGCAATTGGTGCATAATAAAAAACAAAATATCTGTGTTTTATAATAATGTCTGAAATTGATGCAACTTGATAAGTTAGGGGTAAAATTGCTCTTAGTTGCTAAAATTAATGGTAAAATTATACTATTTACAAAATATAGTTTGAAAGACTATTTACAACATTAGTGCAATTATTATATTCTTTATATGTGAGAATATATAGTTTGAAAGACTATATACAAAATTTATATATAGAATAAGATACAAGGATAATATATAAGATACACCTTACCTCGAAGCAAAGCGAGGGTATCCTTCTATTTTTGAACAATTTTATTACAGTTCGATGTTTTCATACACTTCTACAGGTACTTAAGTAAATAGTAATATAAACAAAATCCCAGATACATATGTTATTAGGATGTACGGACAGAACCACCATCTATTTGGTTCTTTTTTTTGCCTCCAACTGATCAACCACCTAAATTTCTCCAAAAATATATTTACGATATAATTAATGAAGTTACTAATAGAATTTCTAATTTCAACTCACAATTAAACAAAGTTTTTTTTGGGTGAAAATATTACCTTATCTTGGTTAATAAGGACTGGGGATGATATCGAGAAGGAAATAGGTAAATAAACAAGAAGAATTATCTCTGTCATTAGGAGACAAGGGATTTCATCGATGGATTCTCGCTCTTTTAGATTCGCCATTCTTTGATGTGGATAAAGAGAGTCAGAAAGATGGTGAATATGCAGTTTGGTTAACGGAGGTGTGATATATAAGTGACATTATATAGTGTGAGTTTTAGGGTTAAATATGAATCATTTGATGATTGTTGTACGACGACGCATTTGATATATAGACAATCATATATTTTAGTTATCATTGCGTTTTTTCTTTTTCATTTCGTTAGGTAATTTTCATGAAATTTTTTATTATAAAAAATTATTTTTATTTACTATCGTATTATTTAATTATTTTCTTTTTCGAAGCAAAGCGAGGGTAGCTTTCAAGTATATATATAAAAGAAAAAAATGGGTAAATAAGATGAGAAAAAGGTTTGGGCCATCAAATTGACCAAAATCTTAATGAATTCTCTCTATCTTCATTTGAGTTGAAATAGGACCCATGGCCATTGCTCAATTATTCAAATTAATTTATTTTTGTACGGTCAAATTAATTTAATATCCCAAATATCTTTTTATATTTCGTAAAAGCTAAAAGCCAAACCTAACCTTTTCACTTCTTTTAAGTATTTATTTCAAACACCTTTTTACATTTACATGTTCTTGATTTTGTACCACTCTAGAATTTTTTTTTTTTTTTTTTTTATATCTTTCTCTTTCTCCATGCACATATTGAAAACATCTCAATGTTAGCCTTGAGATAATGTGGATGTTTTGGCGTGGATTGTGTCGAACCTTTGTCTCAGGTTGTAATCCGACCTTCCGGACCTCTAGATTGCCCTTATCTGAAAATATAATACACCACTCGTGATACCATTTTCTGTGATATTTTTTTTAGTACGATGGAATTTAACATAGATCAACCTTTTAATTTAAGTAAACTGTATAATCTTTTTTCTGCCATTTCCAAATTTTTTATGCAGATGGCAATAAAAAATTTATTTTTATTTTTTTATTAAAGTATCGTACCATTTGCAATAAGTATTTTTTTAAAATTTAAATTAAGAATGAATTATTTTGGTATATAAATATCCCTAACCTCTTTCCAGAAATTGCATTCATTCAATTAATGATGGAGAAGATATATATCCTTGAGGAATTAATACAAAGATTTGATTTGATAGTGATTCTCACGTGATTGAGTGATTGTAGAGTTTAACCATTGGAGGATAATAGTATAATGAAATGGAGTTTATTGAATGAGTTTCATAATGGTGTTGTGACGTGTCTATTAAGTGGTTATATAGTATAATGATTGGAGACGCTCTTAGCATAATCATCGTGTTGATGTGGTTGCATGCTTAATAGAAGGTGGCGTGGGTATTCTATATATCTAAGATCTAAAAGAAACGATTGCTTAATATAAATTTTAGCCCATGAGGTTTGAATACATACTTTTTAGCCTCTTTATTTATTTTTTGGGTTCGTAAGTGTATCCACCGTCCACAGCAGTGGCTATTCACTTTCGCAGATGGTTTGCACCTCTATGGGTGGCACTGCTGGCCACAGAAACTTTTTATTGACTTAGACTTGAGAGAGTCATCCGCCGACTTCTGACACCTATTCACTTCTTTACAGATTTTGGCCATACTAGTCATGGGGAACCCACTCTAACAAACTAATTTTTTATAACAACATCAAATATAAATATAAATGCAAAAAGGCATCCTAATATTTCTTGATAAGTTTATTTTATTGGATCTAATTTTTAACAATTAATTTCAACTTATTAAGGGTATGTTTAGTTCAGCTGTTAGATTGCAATGGTTGATTTAGTTGTTGCAGTTATCTGTTTCCGGAAGGTGTTAGCTGTTGGATTTTAGTTGATTGATAAGTAGTGTTTGATAAATCTACATTGAGTAATTGGTGTTAAAATATATAAAAAAAACTAGTAAGGGTATGTTTTAAATCAATATATAATAAATATTCGAATAGAAATATGAAATAAAAATAAAAATAATAGATAATAGATAATTTTAAAAATAAATAAAAAATGTTCATAAATAATAACTTCATAAATAGATGTATATATTATGTTATTCAAAATTTACATAGCTATATGACAAAATTGTAATATATTTTTTTACTTCAAAAATTATTTTTAGCTCTCTATATATTATCAATAATTATATCTGTCAATAAATTCATCTAGATTACTTTGGTAATCTTATGGTTTTTATTAATATTAATATCATTTGAATTATTAAATAAAGAATAAAAATAACTATGGAATATCATCTTATTGAGAAGAACGTGTTTGTGAAAATATAATAGGATAATTTTATAAAAATCAAATAAATACAAAACTTTTCTTTTTCTAGAAGCTACAAAAAGGTTTGAGTGAAAAGCTCTAAACATAATTTTATAACACCAAAATGTTATATAGATATAAATAATTAATAAAATTATTTGCACTGATTCAAAAAAAAATTAATAAAATTATTTAACCATTTTATCAATGTAAACAATTCATCTATTTATGAGTAAAATATAGAATAATAAATAAATTTTGAAAAATTAATATTGTTTAAATAAGAACTTTTTAAAATATAATAAATGGTTGTTAGTTGTTAGCTGATTACTTTTTTATTAGTTGATTTGACTATCTGATGGTATAAACTTGTTTGTAAAACTTAATTGATTGCTAATAGTTGTTTATGTAAAATGACAAATAAAAATATTGTAGAGTCTTTGGGCCTGTCTGGTTCAGCTGTTAGCTAATAGTTGTTGTTGTTGCTGTTATAGCTGTTTGCGGTTGCAGTAAGTTGTTTGCTGTTGTTGTTAGCTGTTTAATTATTAGTGTTTGATAATATTATATTGAACTGTTGTTGTTCGTATTTAAAAGGGTAAAATTCAAATAAAACCCATGTGGTTTCACTAATTTTCAGATAAAGGACTGTGGTTTACTTTTTGTCAAAACGCGAGGATTGAGGTTTCAAACTTGGATTAAATCTATTAAAACCATCTTTAACGACCTGAAATGAAAATTTTCAAGAATTAAAGTTGTTCAATGTCATATTTTCTATGGAACTACATTTTCGATTTTCGAAAATCATCTTTTTTGGAACTTTCTCTCTCTAAACACTAACTTTCTCTCTCTTTACCAAACATCATCTAATCAATCTCAAAATAAAAAAGTTGAAGAATTAAAGTTGTTTAGAATATTAGTAGTTCTTAAAATATATCATTTTCGAAGTCGCCAAATGTGATTTTAATAGTATCAATCGAAAAAGTCTTTATTTTGTTAAAGTTAAAAACCTCAATCCTCGTTTTGACAAAAAGTAAACCACAATTCTTTATCTGAAAATTAGTGAAACCATAAGGGTTTTATTTGAACTTTACCCTATTTAAAATGTCTAATATGGACATGTTTTGAATTAATCAACAAATAAATTATAAAAGGATAAGGTGTAAAAATATCCTTAACATTTACAACCAGGAGCAATTTTACTCTTAACGTCTAAAATAATGCAATTTTACCCCTAACATTGACAGTCAAGAACAATTTTAGCCATAACATTGACAAGTTTAGTCAATTTCAGACATCATTATAAAACACCTGTATTTTATTTCTTATTCTACACTAATTGAATATTAGTTCTAAAAAATGTTTTCATATTTTTCCTGAGTTAGTAACAAAATTGAAAATTAATATTTATAAATTCGGTGAAATTTTTGAATTTTTTTTTATCCAACTCGTACAAAAGACAATATATATTTTAAATTTTTTTCACATCTAATCATATGTTTATGATTTGTTACTAATGATGAGAAAATGACGCACATATGAAGTGTAGATAACAAGATTCATGACCGAGAAGACGGTTTGGTAAATTATTTCTCAAATTGAACCAACTTGTCAATGTTAGAGGTAAAATTGTTGAAATTCGAGGGACCGAAATTGTAATTTAGAGTGGACTTGGTGTGTAATTTTCAAAGATTAATAGTTTTCTAAATATAATAAAAAAACAAAATGATAAATTCACAAACTTTTATTGACTCACACTTTTGGCTTCTCACCACTCACACTACCTATAATTTGACTACCCATACATTTTGACTATCCATACTTTCTACCCATATATTTTTATTATCCACACTTTGCATAATATCATAATATAGTCTACAATTATTTATTCAAAATGATGCATTCACATGATGCATTATCTTTTTTTTTTGTATGAATTAAAATTAAAGTTTAATATTTGAACATGCCCCCTTAAACTTAATTTTTCGTGACTCCCAATTGAGCTCTCAGTTGACTGAACACATCGTTCTTTAACGGTTTCGTGAAGATATCTGCAATCTGATCTTGCATCTTCACGTACTTCAGTATCACCTCCTTTTGTTCAATGCATTCCCGAATAAAATGGTACCTCGTGTCAATGTGTTTACTCCGATCATGAAAAACGGGATTTTTTGCTAATACCAATGCAGACTTATTATCGATAAAAATCTCCGTCGGATTATTTTGAGTCATCTGAAATTCTTGTAGCAATTTTCTGAGCCAAATCGCATGACACACACATGAGGTTGCAACAACATATTCAGCTTCGCAGGTTGACAACGTCACAATCGGTTGCTTTTTCGAACTCCATGTGAATGTCGTGTCACCGAGAAAAAATACAAAACCAGTTGTACTTTTTCGATCATCTTTGTCACCGGCCCAATCACTATCACTGTACCCAACTAATTTGAAATCATCAGATTTTGAATAAATTAAGCCCAAATTAGTTGTACCTTTCACATAACGGAGAATTCTTTTTGCTGCATTCCAATGTGACACCGTTGGGGCTTCCATGTATCGACTTACTAAACCGACTGCATAGAGAATATCAGGTCTCGTACATGTCAAGTATCTGAGACTTCCGACCAAGCTTCGGAATAATGTTGGGTTGACTCTGTCTCCACCTTCATCTTTTGTCAAATTGATTTCACATTCGACTGGCGTACTGACGGGATTACAATTTTCCATCTTGAACTTCTTTAAGATCTCCTTTGCAAAACCACTTTGAGAAATAAAAATTTCGTCGTTATTTTGCTTCACTTCAATGCCAAGATAGTATGACATTAGACCAATGTCAGTCATCTCGAACTCACGAGCCATTGTCTTCTTGAACTCCTCAAACATCTTAGGATTGTTCCCTGTAAAAATGAGATCATCCACATACAAACAAACAAGTAACATATCTCCATTTTTCACCTTTGCATACAGGGCATATTCATGTGGGCATTTGACAAAACCATTTTCTTGAAAATATTTGTCAATGCGACTGTTCCAGGCTCGTGGTGCTTGTTTGAGACTGTAAAGTGCCTTTTTTAATTTTAACACTTTATTTTCTTGACCTTTCACAACATACCCAAGTGGTTGCTGGATATAAATTTCCTCTTCCAAATATCCGTTGAGAAATGCAGATTTCACATCCATTTGATGGATTCTCCACCCGTGTTGAGCAGCTACAGAAATTATCAGTCTGATACTCTCCATTCTGGCAACAGGAGCAAAAACTTCATTGTAGTCAATTCTGGGTCGTTGACTGAATCCTTTCGCCACCAGTCTTGCTTTATGTCGGACAATTTCACCGTTTGCATTTTTCTTTGCTTTAAACACCCATTTAACTCCAATGGGTTTTTGACCGACCGGAAGTGATGTCAGCTCCCATGTTTTATTTTTCTCGATCGAATGAATCTCCTCTTCCATGGCTTTTCTCCATTTTTCATCTTTCATTGCTTCTTCTGGATCTGTTGGTTCATCATTAACAAAATGACAATAAAGAGTTAATTCATCGTTGAGATTTCTTGTTACATCATAAAGATCTTTAATAGGTATGAATTTTTTTGGCTTTCCGGGCAGATGTTCATCTGAACTGTCTTCATTACTCGGGGACGAACTCGAACTGGATAAGCTTGCTGATGTTGAACTGGTTGCTGGTGTTATGGCTACGATTGTGGCTGGTTCTTCCTGATCATTGTTTTCATCCATGAAAGGATAAAAACTATAGCAGTTTTCTTTTTCACCGGTCCAGCCCCAAACAGCTTCTTCATCTATGGTGACATCTCTACTGATGATGATTTTCTGAGTCTGAGGATCGAACATTTTGTAACTTTTGGAATGTTCTGAATAGCCCACAAACAAGTATTTCTTGTTTTTATCATCTAGCTTCTTGCGTTCTTCATCCGGTACATGGACATGAGTAACACTGCCAAAAACATTCAAATGAGAAATACTGGGTTTTATTCCGCTCCATGCTTCTTGTGGAGTTTGATCCCAAAGACCGACAGTTGGCGATCTGTTCAACAGGTAGACAGCACAGTCTACTGCTTCGACCCATAACTCCTTCGGTAAATTTTTTCTTTTTAACATGCTCCTCACCATGTTGAGCATCGTTCTGTTCTTTCTTTCTACTACGCCATTTTGCTGAGGTGATCTAGGGACTGAAAGGAAATGACAGATTCCATGATCTTCACAAAATTGCTTGAAAGAGATGGACATGTATTCACCGCCTCTGTCTGATCTGAGTGCCTTAATAAAATGACCACTTTCTTTCTCCACTTCGACTTTGAATTTTTTAAATGTCTCAAAAACTTCTGTTTTTTCCTTCAAAAAATACACCCAAGTTTTTTTACTATAATCATCAATGAAAAGTAGAAAATATTTATTTTTACCTAGGTACTGTGGAGTGATCGGTCCACACACGTCTGTGTGAACTAGCTCAAATGACGCCTTTGCTCTTGACATGGACTCCTTTGGAAAACTGGTTCTGAATTGTTTTCCAACAAGACATCCTTGACACAGTTGATGAGGCTGGTCAATGTGAGGCAATCCGTTTACCATCTGCTTCTGTCCCAACTGCTTCAGTCCTCCAAAATTGAGATGTCCGTACTTTACACACAAGCTTTCAAACATTTGGCCATGTTCGTCTGAATGTTAATTGTGAACATTCTGTTTCTCGCCATGGGTACTCGTGCAATCAACTCATTTTTCTCATTCAACAGGAGTAGTTTCCGGTCCACCATGTGAAGTTCATAATTTTTCTCGAGTAATTGTCCCAAACTCAAAATATTGCTTTTCATGTTGGGAACATAATAAACATTATCAATAAACTGGTGAGCGTCATTTTTGAGCCGAATAAGAATGGTTCCTTTGCCTGTAATAGGAACCTTAGAGGAATCTCCAAATACAACATTACCGCGAACGGATTCATAGAGCTCCACGAACATCTTCTTGTCACCACACATATGGTTACTTGCCGCATTGTCAAGATACCATATATTATTTTCGCGATTTTCTTCACCTTCGTAGGTAAGTAACACTGTGCCAGTTACTTCCTCATCTTGAATATTATTGGCAGTCTCCTCTACCTCCTTAGGCGGACTCCAACATTCCACCGCGTAGTGACCATACTTAGAGAAATTGTAACATTGAATGTTGGACTTGTCGCGTCCTTCATTCGGCCTCCAGTTTCCTCTTCCTTGACCGCATCCTCGGCCTCTTCCTCTGCCTCTGGTGAATTGAGTGCTTTTGTCATTGTTGTTATTGCCATTTTCATTTCTACCTTGACTTCTGTCACGTCCTCGTCCTCTACCATTTCCTCCTCGACCTCTTCCGCGTCCTCTACCGGACTGACTACTTTCGCCATTTTTAAACACAGCCTTTGTTGCTAAGACTTGTTCTGCAGAATCTTCTCTTCGTTTCTCAAACCGCTCCTCTCGTGCTTGTAGTGACCCTACAACTTCGTCAACTGACATTTCACTGATGTCTCTAGACTCCTCCATAGCTACCACTACATAATCAAATTTTGGTAGTAGTGACCGCGGAATTTTTTCAACAATTCTGGACTCTTCAATTTTTTCTCCATGCTGCCGCATCTGATTTACGACAGATTTTACTCGGGATGAGTAATCACTAATGGCCTCCATCTCTTTCATCCTCATCATCTCAAATTCTCCTCTCAGCATTTGCAAACGAACTTTTTTAACTTTCTCCTCCCCTTGAAGAGAAACTCGTAAAATTTCCCAGGCTTGTTTGGCGGTAGTAGCTTCGGCTAATTTCTCGAACATTAATTCATCCAAACCTTGATAGATGAGAGTAAGCGCCTTTTGATCGCTTTTGCGATTTTTCTGCAGAGTATCTTTTTCTGCCTGTGTCAACGCTGCCTCGTTGCCTGGAACTACGTAGCCCTTTTTGACAATATCCCAGACATCTTGACATCCGAGTAATGCCTTCATTCGAATACACCAACTTGAATAATTGGTTTTGGTGAGCTGAGGGTATTGATAAGGAAGTTTGAGATCGTCTGACATTTTTATAGGGTCTGTTTGGCGGAAGACTGACTCTCGTAATCTGGCTCTGATACCACTTTGTTGAAATTCGAGGGACCGAAATTGTAATTTAGAGTGGACTTGTTGTGTAATTTTCAAAGACTAATAGTTTTCTAAATATAATAAAAAAACAAAATGATAAATTCACAAACTTTTATTGGCTCACACTTTTGGCTTCTCACCACTCACATTACCCATAATTTGACTATCCATACTTTCTACTCATACATTTTTACTATCCATACTTTGCATAATATCATAATATAGTCTACAATTATTTATTCAAAATGATGCATTCACATGATGCATTATCTTTTTTTTTTTATGAATTAAAATTAAAGTTTAATATTTGAACAAAAATTGCTCTTGGCTTCCAAAGTTAGGGGGTATAATTGCATCATTTTAGATATTAAGGGTAAAATTGCTTCCAGCTATAAACATTATGAGTATTTTTGCATCTTATATCATTATAAAATAAAAAATGTATTACACAAATTAATAAATCTAAATAAAAAATTTATTGAACGCAACAAAACTTTGTTCTTCCGATAATTATTTTATAGACATATAAATAATGTTAAAGAAGAAATATATTTTTGTGGAAATAAGAAGGATAATTTTGTCTATAACAAATAAATACAAAATACTGTTCATGAAAACCTCCAAAAAGGGGCTTTTCGTGAAAAGCTCTAAAACGTTGCAGTTTCCAGAAAAAATGCTAAACATTGCGGTTATATAATCTTAACCAAACCCTATATTTCCTGCAATTTGGAGTGAAACGCTAAACGCTCATCCAAAAAGCTGAAACAAACACTATCTTTATGTAGGGGTTAAAAGTAGTAATTAGGAGTAAAAATGTCATTCAAATGAGATGGAACAATAAGCTAATTGAAAAAGCTCATAAAACCATCTTTTTCAAAATTAGATTTTTAGGCCCACTAAACTCTTTCAAACATCTCTTCATCAAACACTATTATTAGATGTTTGACTAATCAAAATCTCTAAAGTGACCCAAACCTCTAATTTTAAACGCTTAATTTCTAGTAAAACTTAGCTGATTTCTAGCTGTTTATGTAAAATGACAAATAAAAACATAGTAAAACCTTTATTTGAGGTTAAAGATAGTAATTAAAGATAAAAAATTTCCTTAAAAAGAATGAATCAATAAACTAATTGAAAAGGCTCCTAAAACCAATTTTTTCAAAATTAGTTTTTTGGACTCAATAACATGTTTCAAACATCTCTTCACCAAATACCACTACTAGAAATTTGACTAGTCAAAACCTCTAAATTGATTCAAACTTTTAATTTTAGCCCCATAATAATTTTATGGGGGCCTCATTGGGGCATTCACCAAGTTTTATTTGGCGAAGTATCTGGAGTTCTCAACTAATCAATAAAGAATGAGTCAGATGGAAAATTGGAAACCGTCAATTAATCAATGTGTGGAATGAGAGATGGCTGCGTGATGAGGAGGATGACTATATACGAACCCCTAGAAGGGTTGGAGTATTTGAAAGTGAATGATTTGTTTATCCATAATTCAAGGGATTGGGATGAAGAGCTGTTGGAGGAAATTTTTTAGCATAGAGATATTGCAGAAATCCATAAACTGTCCTTTGGTCCTTTGAGTAGTGAGGATCGGTTAATATGGCAATTCCATTCAGGAAGATATACAGTGAAAAGCGCGTACCGATTGGCTACGAAATTGGAAGCGGGAGAGAGATTTCATGTTCATGGAGCCTGGAAAATGTTGTGGTATGCTGAAATTCCACACAAGGTAAGGCACTTTGGCTGGCAACTAGCACGTAACTGTCTCCCAACGCGTGTAAACCTTCAATTTCCCGGGTTACAAGTATGTAGTAATTGTGTGATATGTAACGGACCTTGGAAGGATGGATGACATCTTTTTATTGAATATGCAGGAGCAATACGAGTGTGGCAAAGGGTGGGACTTTTGGATCGAATTAATGCAGAAGCAGCGGTGGCTGAGAACTTGACAGCATGGTTTCATAATATAATTAAAGCAGCCTCGGAACAAACTGTGAAAACATTTCTGATGCACCTCTGGAGTTTATGGCAGGCTAGAAATACTCGTCTTTAGCAGTACGAGATTCGCACAACAGATCAGTTTGTGGCTCAAGCCTACACTGTACTTAGTGATTGGTCAGAAGCTAATGCTTTGCAGAATCGGACTGGTGCGTGGCAATACAGCAGCAGGAAATATTGCATATGCTGGTTGCATTGCTTGGCACCCGCCGTTAGGAGGACTGCTCTTACGTTGTGTCGATGCCGCATGTTTTAATGCTGATGGTCGTGTAGGGATGAGAGCAGCAGTACGGGATGCAAATGGGCAGTTTGTAATGGGGAGATGTGCGGGTCTGTTATATTGTCCGACGACACGAGAATGTGAGGCCGGAGCTCTATTACAGACTATGCAATGGCTGGAAGCTGAGGGAATAAGGAATGTGGTTTATGAATCCGACGCTAAACAAGTGATTGATGCAATAAATTCTAGCTCTATTGATGATTCTGAATTTGGGGATAGAATCATTCAAATACGTTCGGTTTTAACATCAAATGACTTTTACTCAGTCAAATGAATACGGCGACAAGCGAATGAGATGACACATGTGTTAGCACAGTCTTCTCGTTTATCCACTTGCCCTTCTATTTTTAATTCTTCACCAAGTTTTGTTTCTGAATCTTTATTACAATTTTTCCAACTTTTAATCATTAATTCATTGCCTTTTTTATTAAAAAAAAAAGATGCCCATAATTTATTAGTAATTATTTGAGATAAAACAACTATTAATTATTTTGCAAAACTGAAATAAACACCTTTCTAAAATAATAGTGGTGTCCCATAAATAATGGTAAAAGTTATTGTTATGAGAAATATAATATAAGTGGATTTAAATTAATAGTAATGAATTTAAATTTAATATTTGCACTTGTCTTATATAATTTAATTAGTTCCAAGATAATAATAGTTTTTTTTATAAAATGAGGGGCCATATTTATCATTTATAGCAAGTATAAAAAGGAAGAGATTCTTAATTTTGTCACTTGGTCGGTTGTACCTTTTGTTTATTCTATTTCTTCTTTCTTTCACATTAACATTTGGATTGGATTATCAAGTCTACTCTAATGTAAGATTCCCCTGCCACGTCACCATGTCAAACCTTATCTCCCTCTCCCTCCTTTTCTTTTTTATATGTTTGCATTCATATAGATTCACATTTGATTTTATTGATTAATCAAATATTATATTATATAATATACTTTAAGATATCAATAATTAGTTTTTTGAAAAATAAAGCATTTCATTTGATTTGACTTTGCTGATAAAACTAATCTAATCTAAATGCTTTATCATATTTTTTTCATATCATATAATTCAGTTATTTACTGAATTAATATTTTATGTAAGAGCATCCATAATAGTGGTAACAAATAACAATAAAAAGTAATAAGAAGAAGTGTCATCTAGACACAAATAACAATAAAAAGTAACATACCACTAGAATTAGTTGTTACTTTAAATTTTTATAGGGTAAATAAATAATATTAATTACAAAGCAGGGATTGAATGAGTAATTTTATGGGTAAAAAGTAGTCTTTTAGTAATAAAAATAAAAAAACTAGGGATTTAAAGGTACAAATAGAGAGAGAAATGGTTGTTACTGATTTTGGTAACAACCACTCTAATGGTTGGTTGTTATCAAATGCTTCAAAGTAACAACTAAGTGACAAGCACTAGGGATTCTGTACATATGTAAAACATAGATGACATTATGTAAGTTATAAAATTAAAAATAAAAATAAAAAACATTTATTTCATGTATATATTTATTTTATTATTTCCAATTTCTAAATATACTGAGAAGTTTACTTAAAAAAATATAGTGAGAAGTTTGTCTGAATGTTCGAGGATCGCTTGACGGTGATTCGAATAGAGGTCGATGGAGAAATGTCCACACATTGCTAGATTGTGTGTCAATGGTGCAGATACTAAGCATACGACCATCCGAACGTCTCATGATCGTGTGATTAAGTCTGACTGATTGATCACAAATGGAGGTCAAGACTAGGTGCTAGTCGGGCGGGCAGAGCTCTCAGGGAGACCTCCTACTGGTACAAGTCATCCCACAATAGGAAAGCGACAGCCTAAAACTCTAATAGAGACTATCAGGAGAGTATAAGTACATGATTAAGAGAATCCTCCATATATGATTAAAACTCCGGTGTCCATTGGTTTCCACCTATAGGTAAGTTCTCTTTTGGATATTATCCTATCTATTCTTCGTTTTACTCGTATGTAGGATTCGAATTTAGGATTTTGCAAGGATTGAATAGTATCTTGATTGTGTAATGTCACCTTTGACTTGATGGGGAAGCTATGGGTATTCGAGAGACCTTGAGCTGGTTAAAGGCTTAGAGTGGATGGGCTGAGGTTGATTCGGATGCTGCAACAGTTGTTGCTCATTTAAGAGGTAAGTTTTCAATCTTCCTATGATGTTTTTACTGATGATTGTAAGTTCTTGTTAAGTTTATTTACTGATGTGAAAGTCAGTTCTACGAATGTGGTAGCCCATGTCTCAGTTAGAGCTAGAGGGTGTTTGGTTTAGCGTTTCGTAAGAGCGTTTAGTGGTTTTACACCAAACCGCTAAATAGTATAGTGTTTGGTTATGATTATAAAACCGCAGCGGTTAGCGGTTTCGGAGCAAACAGGAGCGGTTCACGAAAAGCTCCAATTTGGAGCTTTTCATGAAACACTGTTTTTAGCTGTTTAGGTTTTGACAAAATTAATCCAATTTTTATTTCTATTTACTCCGGGTATTCTTAAAAAAATATTAAAGGTCACCTTTACTAATAACCTGACATATAGAATCATTTTTTATTTTTTTCATCCCAACGAATTATACATTTACCTTTGATAAAATATACCATAAAACAAAATAAAATATATCATGGTTTTATCAAATTTCTACTAATTTGTTTTGATAAAATATATCATGGTTTCATCAAATTTAAAAGCAGTATTTGGTTTCATTATGGTTGCATTGAAAAAAGATAAGATTTTTCCTCTAAATAGAGTGGTTCCAAAAATTCCATATCTATTATTTAGATTAGTTTAATCAATATTCGTACAACATGTTTATTTATATTATTATTTTATATTATTAAATAATGGGTATTTCGTCTTTTCGTATATTAACAACAACAACTCTTTGTAAATTTACCAAACACTAATTACTAATTAGCTAACAGCAAACAGCTTACTGCAACTGCTAACTACAACAGCTGTAACCTAACAGCTGAACCAAACAGGCCCTAGTCATTAATCTTTGCAAGGACCTATAGTGTAGATAGACAAACCTCATTGTTTGATTTATCAAACTTTATATATTGATTTTGTTTAATAAAAAATATTTCCAAAAAATTGATTTTTTTCGATTAGAGTGCTAATTATAGATTAATACTGTTTTATAGATAATTGTTTATATAGTTATTTTTAAAAGAAATTAGCTAATATAGATATAAGGCCGTTTGTTTTACTTACTGTTTGCTGTTGATGTTTGCTGTTACAGTTTGCTGTTGCTGTTACGGTTTGCTGCTTACTGTTGGAAAAGACTGCTTTTCCAAACTGCTTTTTGTAAAAGGCTGCTTTTCGGGTGTAAAATACGAACATGAGATCACTAACCAAATACCTAATACTGCTTTTCAGATGTAAAAGGCAAACAGGAGGTCACTAACCAAACACCTAGAACTCTCCATATTGAAGTGAAAAGGCAAAAAGGAGCAACCAAACACCCTCATAAACTATCAACAACTAAATCACACAAATATTTACTATATGTATATTAGTCTTAGAGGGTGTTTGTTTCAGCTTTTCGGATGAGCGTTTAGCGTTTCACTCCAAAACGCAGGAAATATAGCGTTTGGTTAGGTCTATATAACTGCAGCGTTTAGCATTTTCTTTGGAAACTGCAGCGTTTTGGAGCGTTTCACGAAAAACTCATATTTGGAGCTTTTCATAAACAACTGTTTGTAGTTATATGTTATTGAAAAAATTATCCTTCTTATTTCCACAAAATATGTTTATTCTTTAACGTTATTTTATATTTCTACAACATAATTACCGGAAGAGCAAAGTTTTATTGCGTTCAATAAATTTTTTATTTTTTTATATAAATTATTATTATTAATCTGTGTAACACGTTTTTTATTTTATAATAGGATAATGTGCAAAAATACCTCTAACATTGTAGCTAGGAGGAATTTTACCCTTAACGTCTAAAATGGTGCAATTACACCCCTAATTTTAGCAGCCAAAAGCAATTTTATAGGCATTTTTTCACATTTTTATATTTTCCCTTTTATAATTTCATCGTTGATTAATTTAAAACATGCTCATTTTAGACATTTTAAATACGAACAGCAACAGTTCAATATAAGTTCACCAAACACTAGTAATTAAACAGCTAATAACAAATAGATAACAGCTTACTGCAACTGCAAACAACAACCGTAACCGCAACTGCAACAACTATTAGCTAACAGCTGAACCAAACATGCCGTTAATGAGCCGAATAATTTTCTTGCATTTGTGATATCACATGTCTTCTATTAAAATAATAACAAAAGCCTACGACTTATATTTCTTTATTGACTTACTGGGTATTGCTATTTACCGCTCCAAATTACTTATCACCGTCTCCATTGGATAATTTTGCCATTGGC
Organism: Euphorbia lathyris; assembly: GCF_963576675.1. NCBI lineage: Eukaryota > Viridiplantae > Streptophyta > Magnoliopsida > Malpighiales > Euphorbiaceae > Euphorbia > Euphorbia lathyris. The sequence goes on from NC_088915.1 coordinate 20,774,574, forward strand.
ATAATTTTTTTTCCGAAATTGGGATTTTTTTGAGAGAAAATTCAAAATGTAGCCTAAACGGATGCGGCATACCGTTCGACCCATGGCGGGAACGGATGCCGCATCCGTTCCCACCATGAGTCGAGCGGTATGCCGCATCCGTTCCCGCCATGGGTCGGGCGGTACGCCGCATCCGTTCCCACCATGGATCGGGTGGTATGCCGCATCCGTTTAGGCCAAATTTTGAAATATGCAAAATCGTAAAAATTTTAGTGATGGAAAATACTAAATCATTCAATTTTTTGTGACGAAAAATGAAAAATTCTTCTATTTTTTGTGACGCAAAATGTAAAATCGTCATGAAAAATATGTATTATTTTCATGAATTCTTTGATAAAAAGATGTAAATCTTAATGTTTCTGACTCGTAATCATCTATTTTTGGGATTCGGATTGTCACACATCAATTATTTTCATAATTTAAATTATTGTTATTCGGGTTTATGATTTTGGTGAGAAAATTTTCAGTTTTTAATCAAAATTATGAGAAGGGCAAAAAAGTCCAAAAGAGGCGACGATAAGTAATTTGGGGGCGGTATTTAGCAGTTGAATTATTTTAATTATCACTCAATAATAGAGTTATTATAATATAAGTCAACTAATAATTCATGTTCTTTCTTTATTACTAGAGATATATTGTATGCATGTAGCTTGGTTAATTTGATTTATGCACCAAAAATGTATTGTGAGAGGGAGATGAAATAAAAATCAATAAATTACCAATATGAAAAATGTTGACTTATTATTAATTAGATCAATAATTATAAATACTAATTGAAAGCCTGTGCGATGTACGGATCATGAAATACGATTATCATTTTTAAAAAATATAAAAAATAAATTTTATTATTTAATTAGGTCAGTATATATTTTTTTTGGTAGGAAAAAGTTTAGGTAAGGGTAAATTAGGTCAGTATATATAATACTTCACGTTTATTTTAGATTTAATTAATAAAATTTTGAATTTTTTAATTATTCAATTTTTTTAATTTTACATTTAAAATAAATAATATAATATAATTAATCATGCATATATATTATTTCATAGTAATTTTTTTACAATATAATTTTCAACCGTATAAAAAAAATATGTGCCCAAATTTTCATGATAATTTTGATAATTTAATTTAAAAAATACATTTAAATTCATCGAAGAACAAAATAATAATTCTATTCGATCGAATACTAAGTATTAAAATTACAATAAATTGAATACAATAAAATTACTGATGAACTGTATGTACGGAAAAAGATGAGAGGCCTGATGAAATCAGTCTTTTTAAACCAGTTTTTACCGCAATCGACAATTGTCTCACAAGACACAACAAAATCGTGAGTCAAAATCTAACTGTTTTGTATCAAATTATCACCCAAAAAAACTAAAAAAGATGACGAGCGAATAGAAATGAGAGTTCTAGAAACTGAACAAAATTTGGCAGAGAGAAAAAATTTCAGATAAACTGTACATCTATTTCGAATGATAAAAAAAACTCTTATAGGCACACGGTTGGAATGTTTTTTTTTCTTAATTAATTCCATATCTAATTCACTGAATGGAGAATTAATCTTACTGAATTAATGAAATTTAGAAACTCATTTCTTAAAGGGAAAAGCTGAATCCCTCGAAGAACTCTAAAGAAAAAAAAATCGATGACCTAGAATGACGATCACCGCCGCCACCGCTGCTCCGGCAGCCCCGTTTGCTATTGCGCACCTATTTAGCAGACAATCCTTCTCTAAACTCTCCGCGGCACCGCCCCACGGCCCTGATGTACCGAGCTCCTCCAATTGCGACCCGCAGTCGCCGGCGACAGAGCCTAAATCCTTCGCCTCTATCCTGTCTAAATCGGCATCCTCGGCCATTCCAGAAACCACGCGGCCTCGTATCTCGGACGAAGGCGGCTTCAAGGCCGTCCGTATTCAGCAAGCTATATATGAGGAAAGGATCCTCTCGTGTCAACATTCGGTCATCGGCCGACTCTCTCTAGCCAAGGGGGAAAGCCCATGGAAGCACTCAGACTTAAAATTGAAGCTTAATCTGATCTGGAAACGGAATATGGACCGGAAGCTAATCTCTCTAGGAAGGGGATTTTACCACATTATAATGCCGAATGCTCTGTCCCTGCAAGCGGTCTGGGGAGCCGGCGCTCTCTCGCTTAAGCCTGGAATCATGAGGTTCACTCCCTGGACGCCTGGATTCAACCCGGACACTCACAAATCCACCACGGCCCAGGTATGGATTCGTCTCTATAACTTGCCTTGGGAATTCTGGGATACCAGAATTATTGCTAGTATTGCTAGAGTAGTTGGTGTGCCTATTCGTTTTGATAATAACACTGTGAATGGGGAATTTGGCCATTATGCGCGTGTTCTGGTTGATGTGGATTTGGCAAAGGACATTCAGACTAAAATCAGGGTTGACACGGACCGGAATATGCAATGGGTCTCTCTAGAATATGAAAATCTACCTGTTCTCTGTTCCAATTGTTCCTCTATTGGGCATGTTGCAGCACTGTGCTGTAAAAATAATGCTCAAAGGGCTAAGGCGCCTGTCAGAGATAATGGGAAACGCAGAAACAGATCGGTATCAAGGCAACCACAGTCTCGGGATCCAAGCGGGCCTGCGGAGGACTGTGCCAGCCCCAATGATACACAAAACTTGCAGCTTGTTTTACATGAATCTGCGGTTACAGATCAGCCAGCTAAATGGGGGGATCAAGATGAAGAGACGATCTTCAAGTCTAGTCCTGGAATCTTCAATTTTCAATCAGATATCCCCAGGCCTCTCTCTCATGAAAGTGAATGGCGGTTTCAGATACCAATCACTATTAATGCAAATAGGGATATTGATCTAATCCCGGGCTCAGACGCAAAGGAGGGAGGTATGGAAATGTGTTCAGTTACAAATGAGGGAGGTATGGAAATGGTTCCGTGCTCAGAGGAGATTGTAGACGAATCACCAGGCAAGGAAAAATGGACCACGTTTAAAAGACGGAAAGGAAAGGCACCCCTGTCTCAGGCTAACACTCGCTCCGGACGTCGGAGTAGGCCACCAACTCGATTCCAATGAATGCTCTATTTTGGAATTGCAGGGGGTTCCACAACCGTAGGACCCAGCGGGCTCTTAATTTGCTCTGTCAAACTCATCGCCCCCACTTGCTTTGTCTTGCTGAGCCTATGGTCCCTCTGGATCGTATTCCTGGCTACTTTTGGTCTTCTTTGGGAATGACTCTGGTGGCAACTAATGTGGTGAATTCTCTGTGGATTTTTGCAAAGTCTGATTTGGCTTCCGAAATTTCAGTAATTGCAAATCATGAGCAGCATATCTCGATTGACTTGGTTTGGTCTAATAATAATCTTCTCATTTCATTTGTATATGGTAGCACCTCTATCCTGGGAAGAAGGGAGCTCTGGCAGGAAATGGGGCACCTTTCCGGCTCTCCGAGATTAATTTTGGGAGATTTTAATGCTATTTCCAGTGCTCATGAAAAGATTGGGGGCCGTTTGTCAAACACTTCATGTTCGGATTTTAGAAGCTTCATCCATGACTGTAGCCTGATGGAAATGGAAACTTCAGGCATGCAATTCACATGGACAAATGGTAGACAGGGGGCAGCCAACATTCAGTGCCGACTTGATCGAGCTTTGGCGTCTGATAGATTCATCGATCTCTGGGATCGGATTGACTGTATTGCTCACCCGCGGCACTGCTCGGACCACAGCCCCTTAGTTATTCGATGCTCATCGGGTATCAAAAGGGTTGCCCGGTTTCGCTTCTTATCTATGTGGTTAACTCACCTATCACTTAAGGAGATTGTTGCCAACCACTGGGCTTCGGCACATCTGTCCCTGCCTCCTACACAATTGCTTTGTCATAAGTTGAAATCTCTTAGGCATGTTCTAAGGGCTTGGAATCGAAATGTTTTCGATAGAGTGGAGGAGAACATCAAAGCCGCGCAAGCTCGGCCTCAGACCATTCAATCGGATACGACGATTGTGGGGCTTTCTGTGGATTATCAAAACAGGGAGGCAGCGGCTCTTACGGATTTGGATATTCAGCTGTTTAGACAGGAATTGCTGCTGAGGGAAAAGAGCAGAGAAACTTGGTTAAACGTTGGTGATCGTAATTCTGGTTACTTTCACAGAGCTGCAAAAATTAAAAAGGTGCAACAGGGCATCAATGGAATTCTAATTGATGGTGAACCCGTTTTTGAAGCTGACAGAATAGCCCAACACGTGATTGATTACTACAAGACTCTGTTTACTTGCAGTTCACCTATTACTAATCATGAGCCTATCCACAATGTGATTCCTGCTCTCGTCAGTGAGCTGGATAATGACACCTTAATGGCTTGTCCGTCGCCTGATGAAATTAAAGCTGCTGTTTTTTCCCTAAACAAGGATAGCGCTCCTGGTCCTGACGGTTTTGGAGGGATCTTTTATCAGCACTTTTGGTCAATCATCGGGACTGATGTTTGCAATATGGTCTTGCAGTTCTTTGATCACAACTACCTCCAACCAGGGTTAAACTCAAGTCTTATGGCTCTGCTCCCCAAGCTTGAGGGCGCTAACTGCATCACGCAGTTCCGTCCAATTGTCATGAGTAATTTCAGCTATAAAATCATATCAAAAATTTTGGCTAACAGACTGGCTCCTGTAGCAGCTAGGATTGTCTCTGAAAATCAATTTGGCTTCATCAAGGGTAGAAGTATTCACCAGTGTATAGCGGCTGCTTCCGAAGGAGTAAACATGTTGGGTAAGCAATGTTTTGGAGGTAACATGGCTCTCAAAATTGATATCTGCAAAGCCTTTGATACTTTGGATTGGAATTTCTTATTAGTTGTTATGGAGGCGTTTGGGTTTTCCCTAAGGTTTCGGGACTGGATCCTCAGTGTTCTATCCTCTTCGCGCATATCTATTCTGATAAATGGCTCAGCTTGCGGTTACTTTGGCTGTTCTCAGGGTGTGAGACAAGGGGACCCGCTCTCTCCTATTCTTTTTGGCATTGCTGAGGACTTCTTTAGCAGGTGGATTACCAGACTGGCTGAGATTGGCAGATTTGATCCTATGGTTTATTCCGGAAATCAAGGATTCCCGTCCCATTTACTCTACGCAGATGACATGATTATTTTTGGGAAAGCCACAAAGAGAAACATGCGCAACATCAGGGAGCTTTTACAATTCTATGGGGAAATTGCTGGCCAAAAAGTCAGTTGGGATAAGTCGCCTACGGATAAACAGTTAATATGACGTAGATAACAACGGCCTTCTCCTGAGCCTCCTCATCTTCTCTTCTATTGTAGGGGTTACCTATGGTACTAGCCTAAAGGCCCGAAAACCTAGTTGTAGAGTTTCAAGAAGTTCGATTCGCCAGGTAAGGAGTTAGAGGGTGCTAGATTGCTCTGTGGAATAGGAGTATAAGTTGAACGGTTAGCTCTGCCAGCTTTTTTTTGGGCTAAACCTCGGAATATGCTCAATTATTGGCTTTGGGCCTTTCCTGCGCAGCTTAGGTGGAAGGCGAAGAAGGCCCAACTTTTCTTTCCCAGCTTACCCAGCTCAAAGCGATCCTTTTATTCTAGGCCAGCAGTTACTATGTCAACAGAAAAAAAGGCTACCTCCTAGGGATGCCACTAATCTCCTCTAAACTCTCTTTTCGATGTCATCAGTTTTGGAAATAGTAATTTAAAATTTTATCTGATAACCAGAATATCATTCTTTATTTGCATCTTCGTGGTATACATTTTTTAACTATCGTCTGTTAAACGCCAGATAGCCACACATAGGTGAGGTGTCCGTGCTCTGCCCTAGATGGCCGATTTCGTTACTCAACAGACTTAATCGGGCTACTCGCAATTTCCTCTGGATTGGAAACCGTGAAGGGCGGAAATTGGTGACTGTTCCTTGGAAGACTTGTGGTCGGGCTCTTGCTGCCGGGGGGCTCGGAATTAAAAATCACAGAATCTCTAATGAAGCTATGCTAGGGAAGCTTTGTTGGGACCTAATTCAGTGGGACTCTTTTGTGATTAGACTTCTGAAAACCCGATTCCTTTATAAATCTGGCCAGGCTAAGAACTATTTGACTAATTCAAGTGTTTGGGCGTCTTGCAAGGTTTGTTACACAACCCTCCGTTCTAATAGCCGCTGGTGGATTGGATCTGTCTCTAAGCTTAACTTCTGGACGGACGCTTGGGTGGAGCCAACGGTGGCGAACCAATTGAACATCACAGTAAAACGGCAGGCCAGCCTATACAGGAATGTCGAGGACTTTCTAGATGGTGATCAATGGATCAATATCGACTTTCTGCCCCTTAACGTCCGTAACAGCGTCTTGCAGGTCAAACGGGGATTTGACGAGATGGATTTCTGTGCCTGGATTCCATCGGCGGACGGTGATTACACGGCCAAGGGTTTTTATAACCTTAGGGCCAATACGGCTGATAATGTTAACTGGGCCTCTTTTATTTAGCGTGGATGTATTCCACCGAGTAGATCGACGTGCTGCTGGAAACTTTTCCACGGTAAACTGGCGACTCATGATATTCTGCAGAAGTTTGGCTTCAACCTGGCTAGCATTTGTGTTCTTTGTAACGGAAGTGTGGAATCCTCGGACCACCTGTTTGTGACTTGTACTTTTGCGGCTGCACTTTGGTGTTTTATCTGCTCAAGATTTGATTTATCAGTTTCGCGCGCGACTACTGTAGCGGAATTTTTCGATGACATAATTCACTGCCGGGTTCGGAAAGGCGCTGCAAAGACATGGGCTGTTGCTATTGTGACTTGCCCCTGGCTGATCTGGAAATTTCGTAATAACGCCATCTTCAATAGCGAGCTGCCTTCAATCCAAAAGGCTATCGCTGCACTTCGTTTCCATCTGCAGGGTACACATCATCTCGCCCGCCTCCGGCTCCCAATATCGTCCAGGTACGGTGGCTTGCCCCAGGCACTGGCTGGATAAAAGTGAACACGGATGGGTCCTGTTTGGGTTCCCCCGGGGCAGTAGATCGACGTGCTGCTGGAAACTTTTCCACGGTAAACTGGCGACTCATGATATTCTGCAGAAGTTTGGCTTCAACCTGGCTAGCATTTGTGTTCTTTGTAATGGAAGTGTGGAATCCTCGGACCACCTGTTTGTGACTTGTACTTTTGCGGCTGCACTTTGGTGTTTTATCTGCTCAAGATTTGATTTATCAGTTTCGCGCGCGACTACTGTAGCGGAATTTTTCGATGACATAATTCACTGCCGGGTTCGGAAAGGCGCTGCAAAGACATGGGCTGTTGCTATTGTGACTTGCCCCTGGCTGATCTGGAAATTCCGTAATAACGCCATCTTCAATAGCGAGCTGCCTTCAATCCAAAAGGCTATCGCTGCACTTCGTTTCCATCTGCAGGGTACACAGCCTGTTTCATCTCGCCCGCCCCCGGCTCCCAATATCGTCCAGGTACGGTGGCTTGCCCCAGGCACTGGCTGGATAAAAGTGAACACGGATGGGTCCTGTTTGGGTTCCCCCGGGGCAGCAGGCGCGGGCGGAATTTACAGGAACGGCAGAGGATTTGTGAAAGGTTGTTTCGCCTTTCCGATTCCTGATAGCTTTGCGTTCATTGCAGAGATTCGGGCTGTGATGTTTGCGGTAGAAATGGCTTGGGAGAAAGGTTGGCTCAAGCTCTGGATAGAATCAGACTCAAACCTGACTGTGCAATTACTCAAAAGTCGATCAAAGTCTGTCCCTTGGACTATAAGACAGCAATGGTTGAAATGTCTACATTTATGCTATCAGATGGAACTCATCGTAACTCACATCTACCGCGAGGGCAACAGACCAGCGGACGTGTTGGCTCTTTTTGGGGTCACGGCCTCAACTCTTTTTTGGTGGCCCTCCACTCCTAACTTCTGTCAGGCTTTAGTTTTTGACGATTTATGTAACGTTTCACATTTACGCATTCTTTGACTCCTTCTTGTACTATTCTTTCATTTTTTATAATAATATTTGGGTTTGTTTTGGCTTGCCCTAGGGGGTGCCAACATAGTTGGGATGTCCGAATGCAAGTCTGAACACGTCCCAGCCTTTCATCAAACAAAAATTAATTCACATTAATAACAATTAAAATCTATGTTACTTACCACTAAAATGTTTTACAAAATTAATAATAAACATTAATTCTATTTAATTTTTTAGTAACCACCTAGCTTTGGAATGTTTTTTTCCTCAATTAATTCAAAAATTAATTCACTTAATTAAAAATTAACTTTATTAAATTAATTCACATTAATAATAATTAAAATCAGTGTAACCACAAAAATATTTCACAGAATTAATAGTAAATATTAATTCAATTTAGAATTAAATGACATTTAATTCTCAAGTAACACATTGCTTCAAAGTTATAATTACAGATTAATAAATAAATATAACTTTTTTAAAAGATAAATAAAATTAACTTAAAAACAGGTTTTAGAATATAATAAAAAAAAAATTTATGAAAAATTCAATTATAATAACACGTCAAGCTATTATATAAATATAATAGATGTTTAGATTTTTTTTTATTAAAATACGGACCTAGCCCAACGGGAATTCCAATCAGGTTGGCACCTCCGAAAAGGCAAAGAACCAAATATATAAATGAAGAGATGAAAAAAGTATGAAAATCATATAATATTAAATTGAATAACTATGAGATGTCTTTTATTTTTTAAATTTGATTTTTTTAAGTTGAATATTTCTCCTAAATGAAATTGATCTTAAAAAAACACTGAACTGTATTTTTCTTTTCGTAGTCTTTTTTTACTCCAATTTTTATTGTATCTTTTTTCCCTCGATATGAAAAATTATGCGAGAGAACATTCTTACTCTATATCATGATGATCTTTGCTCGCTATCTTTAAGATTATCATTGTGCCATAGATCAATCTGACAAAATAGTCGTTGTTGAGTTAGAAAGAAGGATAATGTCATCCTTTAACCAAGGTTATAACATATGATAATCTTATCGATTCTCATAGAGCTTTTTCTCTAGCTATTGCAATTCGGGTTGAACCAATAAGTTTTAAAGAAGCTAATAAAAATATAGAATGACAAAAGCAATACAAGTAGGTTAACAACTTTGGAAGATAACATAACCTAGAACTTTGTTTCTTTACCTACTGTGAAGTTGCCAATTAGATGTAGATGGATGTTCAAGATCCAAAGACTTGGCGATGGAAGTGTTGAAATGCACAAGGCCAATACATCACCAGCTTTCTGAACTTGTCCATAATAGTAGATTGGCTCCCTGAATTTTGCAAGTGTCTCACCAGCTCCCTAAACTTGCTTATTTCGTATCACCAATTTTCTAAACTTGTCCATAATAATTTATTAGCTCCCTGAACTTTGCAAGTGTCTCACCAGCTCCCTAAACTTGTTTATTCTGTAACAGCTAAATACAAAAACCATAATACTAACTCTCGATCCTTATCATTTCGATCTCTCAATCCTGCAACACTAACTCTTATAATAGGTTGAAAGGTAGAGGAAGAGAAAAAATTACCTCACATATAAATGGAGATGTATTTTTAGAATTTAGGTTTAATAAGTTTTTGTATTTAGTTGTTATGGAATAAGCAAGTTTAGGGAGCTAGTGAGGCATTTGTAAAGTTCAAGGAGCTAATAAATTTTTATGGACAAGTTTAGGGAGCTGGTGATACGAAATAAGCAAATTTAGGGAGCTGGTGAGACACTTACAAAGTTCAGGGAGCCAATCTACTATTATGAACAAGTTCAAGGAGCTGGTGATGTATTAGGCGTTTTTATAAAAGATACTGAAAAAGGTTTTATATCATGAGTAATCATGTATAAGGTGTGTTATCCTTTCATCTCAATCAGTTATGCAACTAAAATCTTTCTCACATTCATATTAGAGAAATTTTAAGATTACAAGAAAATCAATTATATGATATTGTGCTTTTCTTGGAGATTCGCTAATCAAATGGAAATCTACAAAACAAAATACTGTCACTAGATCATCCACTGACAATAACAACTTGCGAGTTACAAATGGTTGGTTTATCTACTTAAGGATCTCAAGGTTGATTATTCATAACTAGTACGTATGTTTTGTGATAATCTATCAGCTATGTATATAGCTAAGAAGTCCACATTCCATGAGAAGATGAAGCATGTTGACTTGGACACTTACTTTATTCGAGAAAACGTTCAGCAAAATATAGTCAAACTTTTTATCGATTTCTTTAGCATGTCAATTGTCATATTCTTCATTAAACGTTTACCAAAGCTTGCATTCAAAAGCTTCTTAGCTAATCTAGGTGTTCTAGTTATATACCATCCAGATTACGGAGGGGGTGTGAAGAAATAAGAAGTATGACGACTTATTTATAATTTAGATTATCACTCAGTTAATTTGGGTTTTTGTATAACCAGATGTTTTCTTATTCTTCTTCTACTTCTTCTTTTTACTTATTTTCTTCGTGTATAATTGTTGTTTTCATTCTCTAAGAGAATTCATTTTTTCTTTTCTTCTTTATTCAAGATGTATTGTTCTTTCTCCCTATATGAGAAGTATTTCTCATTTTCTGGATATTATGTCTCCTATACGGATGGTATCAATTTTTCCTTCATGGAAAGGAAAAAGAGTTCGGCTTACTATCACATAGATATGGCTCATTGAAATATCATAAAATTATTCCTAGATAAAAAGACACTGAAGTCAATTCTGAATGTAATGTGTTTTCTGGCATTGTGCCAAAAATAATTCAAGTATTGTCTATTATTGCTCTATTACGATTAAAAAATTGCAATGCAGATTGAAGCCCATCTAATGTACTTATGAATTATAATTTTTAATTACTTATATCGATATGTGTTATTTTTTCTATGAACGAAACCGAAACCACAATCTTTCGTTACACACACAAAAAAAATCTCTATGAAATATAAAGTTTATTTTGAGGAATAATGTACAAAAAGAAAAAATACTTCTATTGTTATCGATTAAAAGAAATTTTACCAATAACATTATAAATGATACAATTAATTATCTAATATTGTCAAGCTAAGCCAATTTCAGACATCATTAACATAGTCATATTCTATGTCATGAATCTTATTCTCTACATTGCATATATGCGTCATAGTATTACCCATTAGTAACATATCAAAGATACGTGTATATATTTGAAAAAAAAATTAAAACAAAATTAGCTTGTGTTCAGTAATTGTTGGACAAAAAATTAGTATCTAAAATTTTGATCGAGTTTAAAGGCATTTCATCTAGAAGTCTACTATGAAACCGAAAAAAAAGCAAAGCCTTCTCTTTCTGAGCAAACTGTAATGTAAATAACTGGTGGAGAAACATAAACAAAATATTGTGTTTTTTAATACGTCTGACAATGAACTAGCTTGTTAATGTTACATTCTCAATTAAATCATGATGTTAGAGATAAAATTACTCTTGACTAGTATTTCGTCTTGTTATCGAAATAGAAAAAATGCAAAAAGTAAATATAAATACAAAGAACACCTTTACAAATTAGATTAAAAAATAATAAGTGAAAAAGTGAAATGACATGTGTTTCTTATGAAAAGTATATAATATATAATATATATAGGAGAAGAATATTGACCCAAATTGAAGTTATATTTGTTCATAAAATTGACCCAAAATGAAGTTTTGAATGGGTAAATGGTAGGCAGAGACCAAGACTTTCTTTTAGAATAAGTCCAAACTACTCTTTCAAATATGATTCACAAATTCCTTCCTCCCAAACCTCTCCTTAGTCATTTGGTCAACTTCTTCCTAATTTTCTTTTTTCTTATTTTATTTATATTTTCCTATTTTTATAAACTAAATTCTTTTTATGGGTTTTTCTTTATAAAGTAAAAAGAAATTGTACTTTAACTTCCTCTCAGGAAAAGGACAACTACTTGCACTCATATTCTTACAAATTAATTATCCCAATCATATTAATTCAATCATACATATATATATATCCCAATTCATAAAAAAAACTATTTGTATGTTTTAAATTAATTTTATCTTTAGAAAATATTTTTAAAATATTAGATTTTAGGGGGAAAAAGCATAGGTCGAAGAAAGATAATTTAAGAAAAAAAAAACTATTTATTAAAGTATTTCAAAACCTTGGAACTAATTTGTGGCCTATTTCTGATGATATATAAGTGGCCCATTGAGATTTATAGTTGGGCCAGACCGCTATTGTAACTTGTCAATCAGATGTCAGTTTTGGAATTAGATGGGCCTGATCCAAGCCTGCTATTCTTTTTAATAATGGGAAAATTACACAGAAATTCATCTTTTAAAAACTATTTACAAATTGTGAAATCATAATTTTGGATTATGTCAAACTTATAAAATTAATATTTTTAAAGATTGAATTTTATAAATTAGGGGTTTAGAATATATTATTAAGAGTTTGAGATTTATGAATAAGGGTTTAAACTTTTTAAATTAGATGTAAAAGCATATTTTATTTGGTGTATATATAAAAAAAATGACATATTAAAAATTAAATTTGATGATATGATTTAGTTATAATTTCCATGTGAAAAGCGTTTAGCCCCGTTCATTTTCGGCGCAAGAGCGCTCGATCAGTAAGCTATTACGCACTCGTTCAAGGATGGCTGCTTCTAGGCAAACCTCCTCCCAACAATAATTTTGAATGAGAATTTTACCAAAACACCATTAAAATAAAAAAAAATCATCCTATCTAAAATGTCAAACACGCTATAAATCTCTAAAGATAACTAAAGTTGTAAATATATTTCTAAAATATTAGATTTTAAAATATCTATTTTATAGACATTTACTTGGGAAACTAAAACTATTTTTTTTAAGATACCTAAATTCAATTGAATAAAAAAAATAGTGTGTTTCTGAATTCAACTTACCGAGTCATTTTTAATGCAACCACGTAGATATATTAAACTACGTGCTTTCGCATCTTCTCAACCCGAAATGTATGAGATAAAATGTTTTCATTCTTGCTAAATCGGAAAAGGTATGTATAATGAAAGGAGTTAAATAATTGATTTTGGTAGTTTTATTTGTATCTTTTGTTATTTCTTCTTATATGAGAAATATTTTCCTCTATATAGGTGGTTGTGGTATCTCTCCCTACATGAGTGGTTGTGAAATTTCTCCCTATATGAGTGTTATCATGTTTTCTTAATAGAAAAATAGAAAATTTTTATTTATCACCGTATAGAGTTGACTCATTAAAAGATCATAAAAGCATTCATCGAAAAAGATTATGAAGTCGATTCTGGATGGAATGCGTTTCTGGTTTTTAAGCATTATCTACTGTTGTTCTATCATGATTTATGATATTAAGGGCCCGTTTGTTTTACTTACTGTTTGCTTTTGCTATTTGCTGTTACGGTTTGCTGTTTGAAAATGGTGCTTTTCCAAAAAGCTGAGATTCTCTGCATTTGTAAAAGGTTGTTTTTCAGGTGTAAAAGGCAAACAGGAAGTCACTAACCAAACGCCAAATACTGTTTTTCAAGTGTAAAAGGCAAACAGAAGGTCACTAACCAAACACATAAAACTCTTCATTTTGAAGTGAAAATGCAAATAGGAGTATGAAAAGGAGCAACCAAACACCCTCTAAATGTACAAATTCAAACTTCTCTGATTTACTTTGGATTGTAGTTTTTTAATTACTTATATCGAAAATTACCTTTCTTAAAAAAAGTGATACAAATTAATTTAAAACTTTTAAATTTGTACATTGTTATATGAATTTGTAGCATTCAGAAACCAAATCATCGCATAAATATGAAATACAAAAATAAATTATATGCAAAATCAAATCAATAAGAAAAAAAAAAGTTCACATAAGTTTCAAAAAAATTTCTCAAAGTTTTTAAGTTGTATGCTTCTTTATGCAGACTTCCCCACTCTCTCATCGAAAGTTACTTAATTCATAAATTGCTAAACAAATTTAACATCACCCTCTTAAAAATTCCCCATAACAAATAAATAAATAAATAAACACAATACTAATTCATGTTTAATTATCGAATTAATGTTAATATGTTGGATTTATCATTAATAATATTAATTTAGGTTTAATGTACAAATTAATGTTTTTTTTGAACAAATGTACAAATTAATGTTAAAATATATTTATCATTAAAAGTGAGACTCGATTTAAATTAATTTAAAACTTATACATTTATACATTATTATATAAATTTGAAGCATTCAAAAACCAAATCATCACACAAATATGAAATATAAAATAAATTATACATCAAAATCAAATCAAATCACAAGAAAAAAAATTAAAAAAAGTTCACATAAATTTTAAAAAATTTCAAAAAAAAAAAAATTCAAACTGAATTTCACAGAGCCAATTAACCTATTTCCTTTTTATCGAAGTTTTATTTCATCATGATTCTTTGCACAGACTTCAATTGAATTAAATATATATGGGTTCCTTGCTCTCTCCTCGAGAGTTACTTGATTCATAAATTGCTGAACAAATTTAACATCACCATCTTAAAGATTTTTATATAAAAAAAGTAAAAACAATATTAATTTATGTTTAATTGTCGAATTAATGTTAATATCTTAGATTTATCATTAATAATATTAATCCGTGTTCAATGTACGAATTAATATTAAAATATATTTATCATTAAAAGTGATACTCGATTCAAATTAATTTAAAACTTTTAAATTTGTACATTATTATATAAAGGGAAAATTACACAGAAATTCATATTTTAAAAACTATTTACAATTATGAAAATCGCTTTTATGTATTTTATCATTATATGATTTTAAATTTTAAAATATCAGCATATCATAATTTTATTTCTATTTTTGTCAAATTTTCAGTTATTCAGTTGCAAAAAATAAAAACAGTTTTAAAAAAACCACCAAATATGATATTTAAATAAATTTGTTTGACATTTAAATAAATTTGTTTAAGAGTCTGACACAGTTATAAATAATTTGTTAATTATGATCATGGTGTAATTTACCCTTATATAAATTTATAGCATTCAAAAACCAAACCATCACACAAATATGAAATAAAAAATAAACTATATACAAAATAAAATCAAATCACAACAAGAAAAAAAATTAAAACAAGTTCACATAAGTTTCAAAATATTTCATAAAGTTTTTAAGTTGAATTTCACAGAGTGGATTGACCCATCTTCTTTTTACTATATTTTATCTTACGGACTCTGATTGAGTTAAATATATTTGAGTTCCTCATTCTCTCCTTGAGAGTTACTTGATTTATAAATTGTTAAACAAATTTAACATAGTCATATATAACAAAAATAAAAACAATATTAATTCACGTTTAATTATCGAATTAATGTTAATATGCTTTATTATCATTAATAATATTAATTCATGCTTAATGGACAAACTAATGTTAATATATATGTTTTTTTCAAAACCTTTATTTGAATGAAAGTTCTTTGTATTTTGGTAATAGACTTTACACATAGAGAAAAACTCTTGCAAATTTCATTCCGGTGATGGCTTCTTTGTGTTTTGAGTTCTTCTTAGCTTCTCTGTACATGGTAGAGTTCTCTCTATGTTGTTGTATCCACAAAGATGATTGCTCTGACGTGGAAAATTTTCGTCTTAAGGAAATTGTTCTTGTGATAGGCTTCAACAGTCCCTTCTACTGTTCTTTTCTGTTCATCTGAAGGTTAAATTTCTTATTTCATACTCTCTCCATTCCACTTTATAAGTCCTTCTAGCAAGTTAAATTTTTTTTCCAAATATAAGTCGTTCTAGTTTTCTAAGAATTTAAGCATTAAATTTTTGTCTTGGTTCATGTGTTTTTTTAACATTATAAGACTTATTCTCCAACCATTACATAAGAGGTAACTTTTTTTAGTTAATCAATATAAATTCATTAATTTGGCTATTAATTATGTTTCTTAATTTATGTGAAATATCTTATAATAGCTTATATAATGGAATAGATGGAGTACTATAAATAATATTGCATCTATAATGTTAACTTTGTTTGGTTCTCTTTTTAGATCGATTATTGCTAACAATCTTAAGACAAAAAAGAGACGTACAAGAATACCTTGAATGGATTACTTTGATGAAAAAAATTAATTTTTGGAATTGTTCAATGGAAAAATTAAATCGGGCTAATTAGACAGAATGTAAATAACTGAAATTATTTTTGTTTATTTCTGTTTGGTAAAAAAATTTATTTCTAGTTTTAACTTAGTTTGTTTGGAATTTCAGAAAATAATTAATACTCTGATTGGAGTTGAATTTGATTCTAAGAACTTGTCTGATTCACAAACTAACGAGAACATGATCACTCCTAAGACTCTATGCCTGACCCTATAAGTGGTAATATTTGTAAGCCACAATGAAATGCTTGAAAATTTTATCAGTGTAATTTCAAAACATGTCAACAAAAAATATTGTTTTACTCAACTATGCTCAATTTGCTAGGTTGTTCAAAGATGACCATCCTGTTATGAGAGAGGATAAGATTGATGTTGCTATCTTCTTTAATGCAATGGAAGCATTCTGACTTCCTTTGTCAAAATACATATTCTAGCTAAGTTCTTCAAGGATGACCATCCAAATTTACATGTCATTATCCATGAAATTCATGTTAAATGTATGGAAATCAGTAAATCTTTGCCAATGGTTGCAATAATATAAAAATTCTCACATGGATGGAAAGACTTCAGAAATTACCTTAAGCATAAACGAAAGGAAATGACGGTTGAGGTGCTAATTTCAAACTCCGGATTAAAGAATACAATAGAGGCTCATAGAAGAAATTCTCCAAAGTTGTCAGCCAATATGGTCGAGGTCAGAAAAGACTCCAAGAAAGGTAAGGAACCTCAACAGGGGGTTCAAATTGGATCCTAAAGGTGGCATTTTCAAAAAGCCAAAGTTCAATGGACAATGCTACAATTGCAACAAGATGGCCAAGTTGAATGAAGGGAACATTATGAAAGTTATTACACAAGATTTGTCTTATACCAACCTTCATGTTGTAGTTTCGAAAGTCAACATGTTACATGATTGATTCAAATCCAAGAGAATGATGGTTGGATATTGGTCTCACATGTCACATCTGTTGTGACAATGAGTCGTTTAATGAACTGACTCCCAAGACTAGAGAAAAACCCTATATGGAAAATTTTGCTTCCTCTAAGATCAAGGGAACCGAAGGTGTGATTCTGAAGATGACTTCTGGAGAGAAAAAAATGAAATTATAGAATTTTACATGTGCCTAACATTCGAAAGAACCTAGTTTCAGGAAGCCTTTTTAGTGCTCATGGCTTCAAGATCCCACGATCGGGCACGCCATCTACCCACTGCTAGACTTTGCAATAAGATATCACCAGAGCCCGATCAAAATAAGACTAAGGTACGCTACTTTGTCTAAACTCTCAACACTAAATAAATATGAGACCGTCGTAAGGAACAGAAGCCCTAAGCATCGCCAAACCCAGAAAAACTACTCAAACAGTCGTTTGGCCGAAGGACAAATGACATCCTAAGAGCAAAATTCTGAATCTCCCTCACCTAGAGGTGGGACTGAAATCATCGTCCCAACAAAGATCGGATCGACCAATCAATCTAATTCTTGAGCTCTAAACTAAGAGGGAACGGAGCCCCACACGCATAGACTTTTAGGCAGAGCAATGTGGCGGTAATTTCTCTAGACCAATCTTATGGTGCACAACATCTTGACATCACAACAACTAAGACAAACTTAGAGCCCGAAGAACCCCAACTCATCAAGATCATCCTCAATTGCCTCATGTTCAAATAAAACTTCCGAATGTAATTATTATTTCGAGATCAGTACCAGATTTTTTATCCATTATTTTTAAGGTTAATTTTTCTAAAATAAATCTCTAAATTGCACGAATTCACAAATAACCTATTAAATCATTGTATATCCATCCATGAGAAATATTAAATATGAAAAACAAAAGAGAAGGAGAAATAAATATAACTAGTAAAAGAGAGACACTCCTCATATATAAATGATAAATAAATCTGTAGCATTAAATTAAAAAGAACAAAAAATGCAGACAATCAGAAGTCAATGCCCGAACCACCACCCTTACTATGTAGTAATCATCACAAGGCCCCCACTTCTCTCATAGCATAGGGTCATAACTTGGTGCGCTCTTGACTTCCTCTCAAATTTCAATCTACCCTTCTATATAAATATAAAAAAACAACCTACACTACACTCCATTAATGCTACTTCCAACTTCAATTTTATCTTTCACACAAATTACCAGACCCTATTGCTCAGAAGCTGCAGTAGGAGGCTGATCCAACCCGAAAGTTTGGGTCTTGTTGTAAATGGTGCAGGAGGAGTTAAGAGCGGCAGTGATTTGGTGTACAGTGCTGCTTAAATGGCTATTAATGGCTTGTACGTTGCCGATATCGAGCTTAGCTGATGGGATTGTGCTTGCTAGAGCTTGAATACCCACAGTTAATAGACAGCCTGAACTGTAATTATTACTACAGTTCTCATTGAAGTTGATTGTACTGCCTGGTTTTTTATTCATTGGAATTATCACAAACCCTAGGGGAAGAATAGGGATGGAAGATGGATCTCCCCCGCTCATTATCGTGTTTATTGATTCCACATTCACCGTTGAATAGATGATCAGGCTGCCTGATTCATGTGTGCAGCTCTCTTGTAGCAGTAGCTCCATATGCTGGGATGAATTGCTCGCTACCTGTGTTTTATATACAAAAACAACTTCAAATTTAGGGGAATGTAGGACAACAATTGCTTAGGTTAAGGTTAGGAGGAAAATTGAATCCTAAACTTGACGACACCGAGTATCAACTCCTTACCACTTGAGTTAATCACTCTTTAACGAGAAATTATACATCTTATTTGGAACTAACAACTAAAGGGGATGCCCCATTTGTTAAAAAGTTAGGACCTTGTAAATGAATGAAACCTCATATCCATCTTTACAAAATACACTAACAAAACTACAAAAACAGTCCCAATCCCGGGACATTTTGAGGATACCACATCATCACAATGGTCCGGGGACAGTTTGGTACGAACCATTATGATGGTGCCACGTTAACAACGATGATGCTGATGTGGTATCATGAACACAGTCCCGGACAAGTGTAGAATATCTGTTATAGAAGGACTTACGTTGATGCGGAGGAGAGAGATGCAGTTCCCAGGATGAGAACCGTTAGCAATATGACCAACCTCTTCTAAGGAATGCCCATTAGAAAGAATGTCCAGCTGAAGCATAGAATAATGATGAATTAGAATCAGAACTAGACAATTAACAAACCTTAATTAAAACAAGAAGCAGGTGAATAATTACCTGTGCTCTACGGTGTACATCTCTGAGCAAATCAAAGACTAGGGAATGTGAAAAAGGTAGCCATGTAGTTGAAACAGCACATAGAATGAGCCCGCTTGGCTGCCCAGAACCATCTATTACTTTCCTTTGTGCTATTCTAACTGTGTCTTCAGCATCCTGTGATATAGCTGTCCATTGCTGCCCATTACAACTGCTTATATTCCCACTAAACGTTGTGATCATTCTTTTAGACAATCGCATCAAGTTCTTCCTGATTTCAGCTGATTTAATAGCTGCCAACATTTCAAACATATGTCAATTTCTGACACGATAACACAATTTACATAAGCAAATATTATCTATTCGACACGATTACGAACCTCCTACTTCCGGGATATTTTCTGCCATCAGACTAGCAACCCTTTTGCACTGTCTTTCTAATACAGCCAGCCAGCGCTGAGCTCCGAATGCAATGCCACTGGAGACATATTCACTAAATATCTGGTGAACCGGCTTTTGTTCTACCTCAGCATGTTCTACCCAAGTAACCTGCGTTGATTTAACCAAGAAAATTAAAATCAAAATCAAAATCATTATCAAAGCAATTGAAAAACACAATCGATACAAACTTGTGAATATCCATTAGGCATGTCTTGAATGAGACAACCAGAGGGCTTTCTTCGGTACATCGGATAAGAAGGCTGAAATTTGTTGTGGTGGAAGCAGCTATCCACAGGAAAATCAACAATAGCCCAACATCCCTCCTGTGGAATTTGTTGGCAGTAGCGAAGAAAATACGCCTCCCGACTTGGGACCAGAGGCGAAAGCACCTGGAGTCCTGCAAACATCTGCATTCTCCAAAGAAAAATAGCTAGTCAATTTGCTTGGCAGCTAAAAACTTTAATTAGCCATTACAAGAAAATAAAGAGTCAATGATTCCATACAAAAACGGGCACAATTAGCGACTCACATTTGTCGCTATTATCTTTGCAGTCGTGAACTTACAGACCTAGGTCCAAAAATACATGTCTATTAAATTCCTAATGATTTTGCTAATTCTGATTCAAAAACCTATCATGTTGGACTAATTTACCAAAACAATATCAAAATTAGATAGAAAAAAATGGCACATTTAGCAACGGAAATTCGTTGCTATTATCCCCG
The DNA here is from genome assembly GCF_963576675.1 of Euphorbia lathyris. Classification (NCBI taxonomy): domain Eukaryota; kingdom Viridiplantae; phylum Streptophyta; class Magnoliopsida; order Malpighiales; family Euphorbiaceae; genus Euphorbia; species Euphorbia lathyris. Next base: position 20,795,110 of record NC_088915.1, read on the forward strand.
CAGTCACAAAAGTCAGAAAATGCATGTCTATTAAATTCCTAATTCTGATTCTAACACATAATGTTGGACTAGTTTGCCAAACAATATCAAAATTGAAGGATCAAGAATCATAACATAAGAATTGTTTTGTGTACCAGAAGAAGAGTGCCACTTGGACTAGAAACACCAGTAGCTATAACGTGAACAATTTTTGCTCTAGCAACAAGTGAAGGAAACAGCTCCATCCATTTATTCTGAAAATGAAACAAAAGAAAAAAACATTAGTTCCCATAACCAGATTAACCAGATTAATATTTAGTCTTTACAGAAGCAAAATAATGAACTTACAGCATCAAGAAAAGCATCAACTAAATTAATGCTATTCATAATGACCACAGCAGCACCCCGAGTCGCTTCAGACTTCATTTCAGCTGAATGCTGCTTGAAATTGAGAGGAAACTGAGACATCTTAGCATATTCATCAAAGTTAAAAGTTTCCCTTCGGGTTTCTTCGTTTAGGGTCCAAAGAGGCTCATTTGTTCGGCACATTCGAACTAGTTCATCCATGGATGACAACGAAAGCTCCTTTGCCATGGCTAGTTCTTCTTCCATAAACACAGTACCACGCTCGGTATATGGAGAAGCTTCAGGTAACATGGGCATAGGTAAAATGTGATTTGCTAAAGGATCTGTAAATTGCCTTGGGAACATGTTGAAATCCAAATCCAAAGAAGGTTGAAGAAGTGGAGGATCAGGTCCCATTATTGCTTGCATTGGCCTTCCACTGTTACGAGAAATAAAGCTCAAAGCACCTTCTAACTGCACAACATTTTAGAATTAATTCATCAATAAATAATCCTGATTTCATATTTATAACAAATGAATCCCATTACATTATTGCTTGATCTGGATATTTACCTGTTCTCTGAGGCGTGCATTTTCCAGGCGCATATCTTCGAAGGGAATAGCACCAGGCACGGCTTGACCACCACAATTAGGGCAAACAAGACTGCGTAATTCAGATTGTAGCCTGTAATTCTCATTCTTCAAGCTATCATTCTCAGCCCTAAGAACGATATTATCTGCTCGATCATGCTGTGCCTAAAGACAGGACCACAAAAATTAATTAAAATGAAATAAATAAGTTCCAATTTTGGAGTTTCATAAAGCATTAACTGTGTCCAGTATAAAGAAGCACATGCACAGGTGAGAGTTTAAATAACATAGACAGAAGCTTATTAAATTCATACAGACTGTATATTTATAGGACTCTCGATAAAAATAAAAAGAAATGCTATAGTTATGGTCATCATGCCTTTGCCTGCCTTTTAGCTTGTATGTTTTGCGTTCATATTCACTGTTTGTTTTCGTTAAATGTGACATAATAATCATACTTTAATCTTATTAATTTGGTTAATAAGTTTAAAATAAGATAATTATACCAGATATCAAAAATTCAGCAGGAGACAGGTAATCGAATAGCAAAATGAAAAACAGAAGATTTCCTACACGAAAATAGCTATTAATAGATATTTCTTACTAATAATCAAACATTTCTATTCTACTTTGTTGTCTAGAATGAAAAACAAATTAATACAATTTTATTCTTAGTATCTATAATGATAAACTTCATGTTATTATATGTACATATTGTTATCGTTCTTACAAAAAAAATTAAAAAACTTATATTATACAACAAATTTTAAAATCTTCGAATTCAAAACCATCTTCAAATTTATCTTAATGTTACAAAAGAAATGTGAAAAAAAAAATCAAAACTATGCGATTGATATAGAATAAAATAATAAAATATATATTTTTTTAGATATGTGAAATTGATGTAATTTAATAAAATTGAGAGTAAAATTACAGAATTTCAACAACAACAAAAAAATAGAAAGAATAGAAGGTTATGTTATGATTGTTTGAACGCGGTTTCTCGGGAATCGGTATTTAGCCATATGTGTATGGCTCAACTCAACGTCTTCATTTAAGTACTGATAGCCCTTTTTTAGGGTTTTACCATTATTATTTAGCCAGCTAGCTTCAGTGTAGTAAAAGATAAGACTGTGTTTGTTTACCTTCATTTGTGTACGTCGATTTTGGAACCAAAACTTTACTTGTCTCGGCTTCAACCCAAGCTCTTGGCTCAGTTTCAGCCTTTGTTTATCATCAGGGTGTGGACAATCCCTAAACAGCCTGCAAAAAGATAAAAAATAAAAATAACTTTTCTATTTTTCATCAAATGCTAAACAAAATCAAAGAAAAAGGGGGAAAAAGAACATACGATTCCATTTCTCGGATCTGTTGAGCAGTATGTCTATGATAACGCTTCCTGTTCGTCGGAGCTCGATCGGAGCTATCTGGTTCATCGTTCACTGATTTATCTTCAGCTTGTTCGCTCCCGGAACCACTTTCCATTTCTTCTCTACTCCCTCTCAGCATCAACCCATTTTCATCTTTCTGATTTCATAAAATTATTAAAATCGATAATAATCCCCAAACATCAATGGATAAAATAAAAGAGAGAAATAAGAAAGACTTACAGGGAACATATCAGAGAGAGAATTGAAGGAGTTGTTTTGGATGAAATTATAATTATTGTTTCCCATCGCAGATGAGTAAATTGCGTCTGGAATCAGATTATTATCTCCTCCTCTATACATTGTATAAGTTCGAGATTGTCTTCTTACTTTTCCAGATTCAGTGAAATCAAAGTAAATACTCAACGGAGAAGAAGAAGAAGAAGATGACCGGAATTTCAGAATTTCAGATGACACCTCGGAGGAGAAATAGGAAGACTGTAGTCTATGTATGTATATATATATATATATCACTCTCTGAGTGTGAGTGATAGGATGAAGGAATGAGTATTTTTTTTGTCATAAATTTCTAATTTATTGATTTGGCCGTTTAAGGGGTAAACTCGTAACTTATAAATGAAACTGAACAGGCGGTGCGTGTGTTTCAACCAGGCTGCATTCCGTAAGTCCGTTTTACTAAATAAAAGGAAAAAAAAAACGAAATGTATTTTCTACCCCTCGGGGTCTTTTTCACATGAATGTATAGATAATCCGATATTCTGAATTGGGATGGAAACGTTTACTTCATCCATGGTATCCGATTTTTAGATAAATTACTAAATTTATATTTTGTTAAATTATTATTTTATGTATTGATTCTTAACGGATAAAGTTATTTATGGGTATTTGTAAATTAAATGAGAGATGTAAAAAGTATATCCGTTAGGATAATAAAACGAATACGGGTAATTAAAAAATTAAACTAATAAGAGTTTGATATTAACACTATCTGTGGGTATCATATCCGTTGTCATCTCTGGTCTGAACCCTCAAATGCATAAAGGGAACCATGATGTAGCGTCTATTTGTACGGCACATTCATTTCGGGTCCGTTTGGTTTATCTGTTGGTTGCTGTTGTTGTTTACTGTTGGAAAATTTTGCTTTTCTAAACATCATAAATTCCTTGCTTTTATTAAAAAAAAAAAACTATTTTTCATCTATAAAAGAAAAATATGAGATGTCTAAATGAAAAGACAAACGACAAATACCTAAAACTATTTAGTTTTTTTAACAAACGTTAAAATTGAAATTTTATTATTTTATATATGTGGTCTAAATCAAATTTCTTCAAAAAATTTGAGAATATTTTAGTATTTTATCCCCCAAATTATTGACCCCTCGCTAAATACAACTATACTTTTAACATGCCATATGTAATAAAAGTTTAGAAAAGTCTAAATTTAACTTTAAACTTTAAAAAACACTGCAATTTTCTCTGTAATACTCTTAAATAAGATTAATTTTTTTCGGTTAATATAATTATAAAATAATACGTTGATATTTAAATCTGTCATATATAAATTAATTATAAAAAAATGTCTAAAATATTATTAAAACAAGAATAAATAATTTATCAAAATATATATGACTATTTTATTTAATCAAAATTTTTTTAAAAAAATCCAATGTAATAGTCAAATAAATCATTTTTAATTTTTTTATTAGATATAACTACAATTGATATTGTTTTATAACATTAGAGCTAAAATTATATAATTTCGTCCATTAAAGATAAATTTACACTTCTACAAACAAGTTAGGGGCAAGTTTGGAACTTATCCTTCACAACAAAATATTAGAGACAAATCTAGCAAATTTGGTATAATTGTCAAAAGAGAGAGTGTTTTGTGTTTGTTGAAAAAGAAAATACCAAATTGAAGTAAACGATTACATATAAAAAGTCAAAGGGAATATTTAAAGGGGTTCGCAACCGTTGATTTAGTGTGGATCCGCTGTCTATCTACAGATCTGGACCCACTTCCTACCATATCTAGCTAGGCAAGCTTACAGGGTGTGAAAAGGGTATTTTTGGGTTTGGCAGATTTTAAATGGCAGTATCTTACTGAAAGTTTCTTTCTCATTTATGATTCCATATTTTCCATTTGTTTAACTTAAGATATTCTTTTGCTTATTTTTAGTTACTAATTAATATACTTACTTTATTTTTCTTTTTTAATTTATTGTACAAGATTTTTTTTCTGTATACAGATTTTTTTGTATAGTTTAGGGTGAAAGTTTCTTCTTCTTTAAGATTTATGTATCAAGTTCAAAATATCCTACTTCTTTTTTTCTGCCTATTTAAAATAAAAATAAAAATTAATTCACACAGATAAATCACACAAAATTCTTCTATAAAAATAATTTACATAATATAATAAGAAAAAAAGGGTAAATTACACACATGGCCACTGAACTTTACCCATTTAACATTATAGTCACTGAACTTCAATTCTTAACAGTATAGCCACTGAACTTTACACTTTTTAACATCGGTGCCCACTTAACGCCTCAAAACAATTATTGAAGGCCTAAAAATAAAAAAAAATTCCAAAGCGTAATGATATTCTAAGTAACTTTAATTCTTAAAAAATTTCGTTTTAAGGTCATTTAGATGGTGTTTTGTTAGGAGAGAGATAGTTAATTTTTAGAGAAATAAAGCTCCAAAAAATGTGTGGTGAAGCTCTTAGCCTAGTGGTTGAGAGCTTACCTATGTCTTGAGAGGTCATGGGTTCGAATCACATCAGGGTATGGTGGGGATTTTTCTTTCTTCTTTAATGTAAGCGTATTGCGAACAATTTTAATTCTTGAATATTTTCATTTTGAGGTCGTTAACAGTCACTTTGAGGACGGTATTAAAAAGTGTTGATCGATTTTGAGATGTGTGACGACTAGTTCTGTTCGTGAATTGGATCGGACTGGATTCGGGCCGGATTTAATCGGATTTTACATTAAACTATATTGTCTAAACCTATGAAATAATAAAAACCTACCCACAAAGCAAGAAACATACATTATACATGTAATCATGACCAATTTTGAGATTGTGGAAGATGTGCGACGGCTAGACCTGTTCATAGATTGGGTCGGATTGGACTCGAACCGGATTTAATTGGATTTTACATTAAAATATTTTTTCCAAATCTAATTCAGTCCGAATTATTTTTACATCGAGTTTGAACCGGACTGGATCAAGGTAAGAAAATTGATTCTCAAACCCGGTCCAATAAAAATTAATTAAAAATAAGATTAAACTATACAAATGAATAATAAAAATAGGAGGGATAAGGTACCAAAATAGGTCTACGATTTTTGGGGAAGTATCAATTTAGACTCCACGTACAAAATAACACAAATACAGGCTTAACGTTTAAAAATAGTATCAATTTAGGTCTCAATAACGGAACGTGACACGTCATTCATATCCTTTAGGGTAATTTACGGTTTATTCTTGAGCTAAATAATCAAGTTTGGTGTTTAATTTCACATATATTTCAATAAACCAACGAGAAGTAATAAAATATGCACTTTTAGTTAGTTTGAATCTCCTTTTGTTATGAATAAAGTAAGTAAATAAATCAAGTACTCTTGAGTTCATTGGTTGTATTTTACATGCTTAAGGAATGCATGCAAGATGAAAGAGACAAACGAAAAGCACAAAAGTGACACATCATACGCCATGTAAAAGGAAGAAAATACTCGTCTAGAGTCTCACACGGCGTGTGTAAAGTCAACACTGCGTGTGGGTGTGAAGGGAACAAGACAGCAGTCAGCGAAGACATTTCGGAACTGTTCCTTAGCCAACAGGCATCCCACATGGAGTGTGGGAAGCCTGAACGTGCTGAAATTCGGCTAGAACATGTGTGAGCCAGCCACATGCCATGTGCGACCAATTTTCAGCAATTTGAGTGTGAAACGACCGAAGACAAATGTAATTACGATTATGTCCGAGCTTGATTTATGTATAAATAGGAGTGTTTGACACTCAAGTAGACATTCAGTTTTTATGTAATAAAGTCTTTATACCTTGAGAGCTTGTTGTAATTCTTTGTTCTCCCGATAAAGTTACATTCCATCCTCGTTCCCCAAGCTCGAGAGTTCCACCTCCGAATCCGAAGCGACGAGTCTGGTTAGCTAGTTCTAGAGCGTATTCCTCTTTTACCTTGTTAACTAGTTTGTACTCTTCTTATGTGCTATATTCGGTTGTATTCTGTTTTTACGTTTTTCACATTTATAATATATGGTTTATGGTTTTCAGTGTCACTGCACTTGTTGATATTTATTCTTTGCTTTGATTCTCATAATTGATTATTGTGTAGGTTGATTACAACATCCGAAATCCATTAAGATTCACATAGTTGTTGCCTTACCATAATTGACAATCCAAAAACCGTATTAATTGACAAGCCACGAAACTTACGGGCCCTATTTTCTGAACCTAAGAATTAGAGTTTTCCTTAAAAGGGAACCACGGTCTAAGAACTTCACGAAGTTGGTCGGTTTACATATAACTGCCTTTGTAAGAGTAAACTGTTACTCGTATATATTCTGAAATATTTTTTATCATATGTTGTAACTTAACGTCATCTGTATCATCCCATATAAGGGTTTGAAACGCATGAAAACTATTTCACCTATAGCCTAGGAGTAGTTTATATAGTTGTTATCAAACCAACCTAAAGCATTCAACGCCTAGATTTATAGAACCGAGTAATTTAATACTCGCGTATAAATCTCATGTGGATTCGACACCTGAACTTAACCAGATTTATTACTTGAAAACGACGATGTATTTATCCCTTAGTTGAAGTTGTCTCGAGAAATCACCTCTCGGGACTTCTCCCACCAGGTTCCTACACAAAAGACTCCAATCCTTGCATCATCTTTGTTCGAACTGCCATCAATTTGGTTTTGAATAGGAAAGGGTTTGACTTTTGACTTCCTAATGGAGATTTTTTTTGTGATCCATTTTCGATCGTATTTTCCAATCATTTTTCAAAGCTTTTCATCACAGAGTTCCGACTCCAGTGTCTACATCGACATTCTCTGCTCTCCTTACATTCCTCCGAAGACAACTAAGTAATGAACATATTTTAAGTTGTTTAAATTATATCTGATTTGAGATTCCTTAATCCTAGGCAAGATTGAAGGGTCATGATACGAGAATAATTCATGTGACATCTCATTAATCTATGTGCTTCGGGAGAGGTTTTATTCCTATTTAATTTAATCTTACGATTTCCTTTGATTCGAACACTCGATAGCTTAAAATGAGGATACAAATATACTGATATTATTTTCATGACATTATTAGGTAACGAATTGAAATTCATAACCTAATTTATCTTATTTAATTCATATTTTAACCATCATTTTATTTTATGTATTATATTATAACTAAAATACATTTTAACTAATTTAATAAAATTCGTTTTTCAAATATCACATTTCAATTGTGTAAAATCGTAATTGTAACTTATTAAAAAGAATTATGTTTTTCTTACCAATGATATCATTAATTTTATTTTAAAAATAAAAAATTATATTATTATTTATAGATAAAATCATTTTATTTTTAATTTAAAGAATTCATATTTAATAACAAAACTTCTAACATTTATTTTTTGTTTATAGCTATTAATTATACTCTAAAAGATAGAAACTAAGGCTCTGTTTGGGTTACCTACTATTTGATGTTGTTGTTTATTGTTTGTTGTTACGGTTTGCCGTTGGAAAAGACTATTTTAATTGAGATTCTCTTCTTTTATAAAAAAACTATTTTTCAACTATAAAATGCAAACAGGGTGAAAAATGAATAACCAAACACTCCCTATATTATTAAAGATTGAGTTCATAATTAATGGCCCGTTTGTTTCAGTTGTTTCTGTTTGCTGTTAGCTGATAGATAGTAAAAATTAGTTGCTTTTTTTTGCAAAAAACTCTTTCTGAATTTTACCAGCCTTTTTTTTTCAAAAAATGGAAACAAACATGCACTAAGTTTGAATGCTAATTATCTATCATATATATAAAATTTTATAAAACTTAAATTTCCAGATAAGAATATAATCTGTGGCTAAATATATGATATTGCAACACATAAATAAGATTAATTTGTGGCTGGAAAATAAATCATCCATACAATTTTATTCATACTTTAATTATTATAGCTAAAACCCATATATTGCTACAGCATTATACATATTAAAGAAAAATTAAATTAACAGCTACAACTGTATATATCTGTGACTATTATTGTGTATTTAGGTATTAGATGCAATTTGTTGCAGTGTATCCATATCCAAAGGTGGTGGTGGAAGAAGTGCAGGATCAGGTCTCATTAGTGCTTGAACTGGCCTTCCAGTGAAACGAGAAATTAGGCTCAAAGCTTCTCCTAACTGCACAACATTTTACAATTCATTCATCAATAATAATCATGCTTTCATATTTACACAAGAATGAATGACTACCAATTAAATTAAAATTACCTCTTCTCTGAGGCGAGCATTTTCCAAGCGCATATCTCCGAAGGGGATAACACCAGGCACGGCTTGGCCACCGCAATTAGGGCAAACAATACTGCGTAATTCAGATTGTAGCCTGTAGTTCTCATTCTTCAAGCTATCATTCTCAGCCCTAAGAATGTTGTTATCTGCTCGATCATTCTGTGCCTAAATACACATGACCACAAAAATTAATTATGATGAAATAATAAATAACTTCCAATTTTGGAGTTTCATAAAGCATTAAAAGTGTTCAGTATACAAAAAAAAAAACAAGGGTTTTGTTGCTCTTTTTCATGTTTTTATTGGTTTTTCATTTTAAAATGGATAATTTTAGTTGTTTGGTTAGGGTTTTCCTGTTTGACTTTTACAAACAGCAAAACTCTAACAATGAACAGTAAACAGCAACATCAAAAGTAGTAAACCAAACAGATGCTAGCTGCTTTTCATGTTCCTGTTTGCCTTTTACAAACAGCAAAACCGTAACGATGAACAGTAAACATCGACATCAACAGTAGTAAACCAAACAGACACTAAGGAGGTGTTTGTTTGGTAGCTGCTTTTCATACTTCTGTTTGACTTTTCACTTTAGGTGTTTGGCTAAGGTTCTCCTGTTTGTCTTTTACAAAGAGCAAAACCCTAACAATGAACAGTAAACATCAACATCAACAACAACAACACCAACAAAGTCTTAGTCCTAAAAATGATTCGGGGTCGGCTAACATGAACCATCATATAAAACCGTGAAATCAAGTTCAACGGTAGTAAATCAAACAGACACTAAGGAGGTGTTTGGTAGCTGCTTTTCAAGTTCATGTTGCCCTTTTACTTCAAAATGAAGAGTTTTAAGTGTTTGGTTAGTAACCTAGGTTTGCCTTAGAGCAGGAAACATCAAACAGTAACAAACAATAAACAATAGTTAAAATAAGAGACCCAAAAACTGTGATTGTTTACCTTCATTTGTGTGCGCCGATTTTGGAACCAAAACTTAACTTGTCTCGGCTTCAAACCTAGCTCCCGGCTCAGTTTCAGCCTTTGTTTGTCATCAGGATGTGGACAATCCCTAAACAACCTGCAAATAAAATAAAAAAATTACAATAACGTTTCTATTTTTCATCATCTGCCACAAAAAAAATATCAAAGAAAAAGGGGGAAAAAGGCATACAATTCCATTTCTTGGATCTGTTGAGCAGTATGTCTATGGTAACGCTTCCTCTTCGTCGGAGCTCCATCGGAGATTTCTGCTTCATCATTCACTACTGACTTTTCTCGATCAGCTTGTTCACTCCCGTAGCCATTTTCCATATCTCTCGCCATTAATAATCCGTTTTCTTCTTTCTGATTTTCATAAAATTATTGAAATCGATAATACCCAAACATCAATGGATAGAATAAAAGAGAGAAATAAGAAAGACTTACCGGAAACGCATTAGAGAAAGACTGGAAGGAGTTGTTTGGCATGAAGTAATTATAATTAGGGTTTTCCATCGCAGATGCATAAATTGAATCTGAAATCAGATGATCTCCTCCTCCATGCATTGTATAAGCTTCAGATTGCATTCTTACTTTTCCAGATCCAATGAAAGGATATGAAATCAACGAAGAAGATGAGTGGAATTTCAGAATTTCAGAATTTCAGAACTCAAAAAACACCTTGGAGAAGAAAGAGGAGGACTATAGTCTATATATATATCACTCTTGAGTGTTACTGATAGGAGGAAGGAAAGAGTATTTTTGTTTGTCATAAATAAGTAATTTATTGATTCCACCGTTAAATGGGTAAAACCGTAATTGACAAATTAAATAGAACAGATACTATTTACTTAATTGGTGGTTTTAGACTCATCAGGTGAATTTGGTCGAATCAGGTTACATCTAAATTAAATTTATTAAAATTTTACCGCGGAAATGCAATTACTGTTATTGGTCCATCGTTGCAATTTATTAATGGCTATGCATGCGTTTCACTTAGGGTCTGCTTGAAAAAAGATTGACCGGATCCATTAAAGGAAAGGGAGGGAAGGTTATTCAATTAACCTCCAAATTCTACCATCATTTCAAAGTTTTCTAATCTTTATTTAACTCTCATTTGATCGTTAACTTAAGATTAGCTAAATAACCTCCCTTTAATTAACATTCTCTAATTCTGGACCGAATACCCGAAAAAAAATATCCAGAATTGGATTGAACTGTTGACTTTTTTATAGGATCTAACTGAATTGTACCGTTGATTTAATTAGGTACAATTCTGGAGATTTTCAAATTTCTAATATTTTTTGATGAAAAAATTCCTAATACAGTAAAACCTCTATATAGGAATACACTTGGGACCGAACTATTTGTATAACAATTAGGAGGTTATTACTAAATAGAGTTTGATATAATAAAAAATTTCAACACATATAATTTTAAATTTTAAATAATACAACTTGATATTGGTTAAGATTATCATAGGCATACATGGTTTATATATAATGTATAACAATAGACATTAATTGAATAAATTAAATATTTAGAATTTCAATTTAGAGTTTAGGTTTTCAATATATAGATAATTGAAAGAGTTTTATGGAAAAAATATAAACATCAATGAGAATATTAAATATTTATAATTTCAAGTTGTAGTTTGAGTTTCCAACTCGTAAATAATTTTAATAGTTTTTTTTAATATTTTATGATTTAGTTTGAATTCTTAATATATACATATAAATATATAATTATTACTATATGGAGACATAATTTCTAAAGGTGTGACTTGAAAAGTGTATAACAAATAACGTTTGGGATGTTATTCCTATTTATAATTGGCCCAAGTTGGGACCGAGTTTTTTTATAACAAAATAGAGGTTATTCCTATATAGAGTATTCCTATATAGAGGTTTTACTGTATTACTAAGTAAATATGTTGGAGATTCTAAAACGGGACCAAATATTAAAAAAAGATCCAGAATCAGATTGAACCGTTGACTTTTTCTATAAGACCGGTACGAATTGTACTGTTGACTTTATTAGATACAATTATGAAGATTTTTAAATTCCCGAATTGTACCGAATCGTAATCACGTCTATTTGACGTAATGTCAAGTGTACAACACATTTATTTAATATATTAGTTTCTATTATTATTGTTGTTGTTTTTTTTGTGAAATATTAATGTAGATTTTAACTGCGTTTTTAATAAAGGCTTAAAGCACTTTTTGGCCCTTGACCTATCCAAAATTTGTGCATTTGGCCCCTGATCTATTATTTGGTCATATTTAGCCCCTAACCTATCAAATTAGATAAAATCCAACCCATATTGAATGAAAAATTAACTCTGTTGGAAAATTAACGGCAGTAACCAATACAAGAATGACACATGACACATAAATAAAATTAATTTTCACTCTATCAGAACACTAGAAAAAGTTTTTAGGATTTTTTTGCTGTGTAAAATAGTTACTGTTGTCATCTCCGGTTGAAAATTAATTTTATTTATATGTCATGTGTCGTTTTTGTATTGGTGACCGCTGTTAATTTTCCAACAAAGTTAATTTTCCATTCAATATGGGTTGAATTTTATCTAATTTGATAGGTCAGGGGCCAAATATGATCAAATAATAGGTCAGGGGCCAAATGCATAAATTTTGGATAGGTCAGCGGCCAAAAAGTTCTTTAAGCCTTTAATAAATGGTGTGATTAAAATTATATTATTTTATATGTATAGTCTAAATTAAATTTCTCTAAAAAAAAATATTTGATAAGAATTTTCTTTTGTATTTTATTTATCCCTAAATGAAACCTTACTAAACTCAACTCTAAAATTTTATAGTAGTGTAGATTTATCTTTAACAAATAAAATTGTGTACTTTTATAATATCAATTTTATTCCTACGTAATAGAAAATTTAAACAAAATTTAAACAGATAGTTTTGATGTTATTTAACTTATTATTTAATTATCATATCGAGTCTTTTTAATATAAATTATGTCGAAAATATTTATTCTGTTACCTACATAGTTACAAAAAAAATATGTTGAAATGTTAATATTTATAAATTTGTCAGATATATCCAATTAAGATTGGTTTGAGTAGTTAAGGACCTCAATTCGTTTAAGATAGATTTTGAGTTCGAATCCTAGCATACGCAAAAAACTTTAATTGAAAGAGAATTCACTTAAAGGGTGTCTGACGAGCTGGAAAATCAGACAAACTATCATAAAAACAAGTACGAGTATAATTGATATTACTTGCCAATATTAAAAATAAAAATACATCATTTCATCTGTTAAGGGTGAATTTATACTTTTTCAAATATATTAGGGGCAAGTTTGGAAGTTATACCTTAAAAAAAAATATTAGAGACAAATTTAGCAAATTTGGGTTTGTCCATACCAGTATATAGTCAAAAGAGAGAGTGTTTTGACTTTGTTGAAAAAGAAAATACCAAAGTCAACGAGAATATCAAAAAAGGGTTCGCAGCCGTTGATCTAGTGTGGATCCCGTTGTCTATCTACAGATCTGGACCCACTTCCTACCATATCTAGCTAGGCAAGCTTACAGGGTGTGAAAAGGGTATTTTTGGGTTTGGCAGTATCTTGGTATAAGTTTCTTTCTCATTTATGATTCCATATTTTCCATTTGTTTAACTTAAGATTTTTTTTTTGGCTCAATTTTAGTTAATTAACATATTTTACTTTATCTTTCTTCAGAAAAAGAACATAATTTGCTTAATTTTTCTTTTTTAATTTATTGCACAAGATTTCTTTTTCTTTCTACAGATTTTTAAGTATAGTTTAACGTGAAAGTTTCTTCTTCTTTATTCATGTATGAAATTCAAAATATCCTACGTCTTTTTTTTTTTTGCTGCCTATTAATAAAAATTGATTCACCAAAATGAACCACACAAAATTTTTTTAAAAAAACCATTCACGTAATACACGAATGTAAAAGTATAATTAAATCCTAAATTTTACATGTTTTAAGGTATGGCTCGGATCAATTATTTTTTTATATTGAATCATTAATTATTGATTTTATTATGGATTTAACCTTTATTTAATTTTTTCATCGATTTTGGAAAAAGAGCAAGATCGATTTGGCGATTCTAATGCTGAAAATCGCAACATATGAAAGGAGAAGATTGAGTTTGGAGGAATCTACTTGAAATTAATTTTTACTTTTTACTCTCTATCTATCCCAGTCAATAAACTCTTATTTTTATTTGTACACATCAATTGACTGAATCGTCCTAATAATGTGTGCCGCCCAAACTCGATGAAAAAATTTAATAAGGGCTGAATCCATAACGGAATCAATGATAAAAGGCTCAATATGAAAAAATAAATGATGAAGGGCTTGATCCTTAAAATAGGTAAATTCAGTGGCTTAATTATGTATTTTGCCTATAACAAAATAATACAAACCTAACACAAAGTACGAAACATACATTATACATGTAATCATGACCAATTGTAAGACTGCGCAGAATGTATAACAATTAGATCTTTTTATGGATTGAGTCGGACTACATTCAGACCAAATTAAATTAGATTTAAATTAACTATCTTGTTCAAATCGAACTCAGTCTGTATTATATTTGAATTGAGTTTGGATCGAGCTGGATCAAGGTAAGAAAATTGATTCTCAAACCGAGACCAATAAAAATTAAGGGACAATGTGCAAAAATGCCCTTAAAGTTAACAGTCAGGAATAATTTTTTACCACTAACACCTAATGGTGCAATGTATCTTAACCACTGTTCGTAACGAAGGCCGCCTGGACCGCCTAGGCGCTCGAAATCGAGAATTAATCTCGATTTTCTATAATTAGTTCCTCTAGGCGTTTTATTGACTCCTAGACGATTTTCTGCCGCTTGGAATTCGCTTAGGATGCCTCGGCACCGCATAGACCGCCTAGGTACCGCCTAAACGATAATGAACGACATTTTTAATTATGAATTTATTTTCTTTGCTTTATTATAATTCACTTTTAAGTTGTTTCAACGATATTGTTGTTAAAATATTAATGTTTACACAGTTTAAAGATATATGTTACAAATATACGTCTTTTTCTATATTAAATAATTTTATATTATTATTTTTAGATAGTATAATACATATTTTAATTGAATTATACAATAATTTGTTGATCAATAAATCCGATTAATTACCGATTAATCTCCGACTAATCCCCGATTAATTCTCGAGGGCCCTGTCCACCCGACTAGAGCCTAGCGTTTTTTACTACTTTGCTCTTAACGTTGGCAGCCAAGATCAATTTACCTATAAAATTGATAAGTTGGGTCAATTTGAGAAATAATTCATCAAAGTGTCTTCTCGGTCATGAATCGTGCCATTAACACTTCACATTTGCTTCATGTTATTATTCATTAGTAACAGATAGACATGTTCAATAGTCCACTGACCATCCAGCCCATCCAAACCCGCTTTTTATGGGCTGGGCCTGGACATATATAATTTTAGGAAAAATTACACAGAAATTCATATTTTAAAAACTATTTACAACTATGTTAAGTTATAATTTTGGATTATGTCAAATTAGTAAAATCTGTACTTTTAATATATTTTAAGGATTATAATTTATAACTTAGGAGTCTAGAATATATTTTCTAGGGTTTATGATTTATGAATTGGAGTCTATATTTTTTAAATTGCAATGTAAAATCATAATATATAGAGAATAATGACATATTAAGAATTAAGTTTGGTGATATGACTTAATTGTAATTTTGTACTTAATTATGATATTCATGTATTTGACCCAATATTTTTGGGTCAATTACATGAATATATCATAACTAAGTACAAAATTACAACTAAGTCATATCACCAAACTTAATTCCTAATATGTTATTATTCTCTATATATTATGATTTTATACCATGATTTAAAAATTCTAGACTTCAATTCATAAATCATAAACTCTAGAAAATATATTCTAGACTTCTAATTCATAAATTTTAATCTTTAAAATATATTAAAAGTACTGATTTTATTAGTTTGATATAATCTAAAATTATGACTTGACGTAGTTGTAAATAATTTTTAAAAAATGAATTTCTGTGTAATTTTCCCTATTTTATAACCCGGCCTGGCCCAGCCCTGTTTAAACATGCACATCAAATCAAATGAGTTGGGTTTAGGATTTTGCATCAAAATCCAAGCGCGCACCAACCCGGTCCATTTTTATATTATATATTATATCTTCATTGTTATTTTGTTGAAAAATTAAATTAGTTTAATATTTGGTATATTAAATTTTTGTACACATGATCACTTCAGGAAAATATAATGCATAATATAATGATATACAACACGAATAAAATTAGGATTTTTTTTTTTTCACTCTTATATTTTATAAAACATTACAACATATACAGGGGCATAGACTGGGGGCCTGGAGGCCCGGCCCTTCCGGTCACCGGAACCACTAGAACGACCTTGATTCCGGATAGTTTCGGTCCATTCTGTCTCAATTTTTTTTCTCGAGATGTTGAATTAGCTCTCCTAAGATGGCCCATTAAGTATTAGACTTGTCCAAAATTCAAAATTTTAATATTTTGAATCTATTAGTTACTCCCTAAATCCAAATTTCTATTTTTTTGGGTCACTTAGGTCTCTCTAAATCCAAATTTCTATTTTTTTTTGCCTGTTAAGCCCTCTTTAAATCCAAATTATTAATTTTTTTTGGCATAGTAGACCATCTCAAATCTAATTTTTTTTATTTTTTTTACCTGTTCGGTCCTCCTAAATCCATTTTTTTACATGTTATGAATTTTAAATAAAATCTAGTTAAATATTGAGAAATTGATTAATACCTAAAAATTGGTTTTTGACCACTCAAATTATGACACGCATATATATAAAAAAATTGAGCAAGCTCAATGTAGCATTTTTTTTTTGCGAACACACATGTAAAATCGGGCCCCCAACCGAATAATCTGTATTTTCCACAGAACATATAGATGACCAGTTAATGAGTATGGACAAAGTACATCGTTCACGTGTATTAAATTATAATGGGTCGGTGTAACTTTACCCGTTTTAACATTGTGGTCACTGGATTTCCATTCTTAACAGTATAACCACTGAACTTTGCAACTTTTTAACACCGGTGGTCACTCATTGCCTTAGAACGACCATTGACGGCCTCAAAATAAAAAATTTAAAGGGTTAATGGTATTCTAAGGAACTTTAATTCTTGAAAATTCTTGTTTTGAGATCAGTTAGTTAGATGTTGTATTGTTTGGAGAGATAGTGAGTTTTTAGAGAGAGAAAGCTCCAAAAAATGTGATTTTGGAAAATAAAAATATGGTTTCATAATAAATATCGTTCTGAACAACTTTAATTTTTTAATTTTTTGTGTTAAAAAGTTTAAAGTTCAATGGCTGCACCGTTAAAAATTGAAATCCAGTGGCTACAATGCTAAAATAGATAAAGTTCTATGGCTATAGGTGTAATTTACCCAAATTATAATTACAAAGTGTATATTTTATACATATGATTTATATTTAATTAACTTTTTTTTTACTCCTTATTTAAGTAACTGGTTATTATTTCACAAAACTAATCATAATTTTTTTTAATACACAATATATTACATGGGCGGACTTGGTTGGGTTTAGGAATAGATCCTTTAATCTGATCCAGTACGGCTTGAGCTCGATGCGAATATAGTACGGGTTGGACCGGACTTTGGACAAACTAATTACATATCAAGTCCAATTAGGTCCGGTCAGAGTCCGATCTGGCCTAACCCATGAATATGTCTAATAACAGATCACAACCATACGAATAGACGTAAAAAAAAATTATACTATATTTTGTACGAGTTGTAAAAAAATCCAAATATTTCGTCAAATTTAAAAATATTAATCTCCAATTCTATAATTAAATCACAAAAAATGTTATATTTTTTTTAGATCCAGCTGATTAATTGATTTATAATGATGTCTGAAATTGATCCAATTTATCAACGTTAGGAGTAATATTGCTCTTGTTTGCCAATATTAAGAATAAAATTGCATCATTTTAGACATTATAGGTAAATTGCTTCTGATTGTTAACGTCAGAGGCATTTATATACCTTATCTCAAAAATTAATTAAAAACTAGTCAAAAACTCGTGCGATGCACGGGATATGAAACATTTATATAATTTAGATAAATAAATAAATTGACATATTTACTTTTAAGTAATTTTATATCATGCTATGAAATTATTTTATATTATATATTTTTTTATTGATAATTCAAATCAAATTAAATTAATTTTGAAAATTCAATGATTGTACTTTTTAGTAATTTTAATATATTTTCATATTTTTTTATAACTGGAATTCTATGAAACAATAATAAAAAATAGGAGATTAATTAAGAAATATATTAGAATATAATGAAAAACCAAAACTTGAATTAAACTATAATTAAAATTAAATATTATATCTATGATACAAATGAATTACAATCTATGTTAAACAAAAATTGAATTAAACTACAATTAAAAAATTAAATATTATATGTACGATACAAAAGAATTACAATCTATGTTAAAATGGAAGCAACATCAATATAGTATGATATCTATACTATATATAATATATACTATATATAATTACGGAAGCAGAGAGAAATGAGAAGAAGTGCTTTAGAGGTCTTTTTGATGAGTTGTCAACGTAGTAAAAAATCAGATTAAAAATATTTAATTAATTAAAAATAAAAAAATTATATTTATAATATATTAAATAATTACTAGCCTATTAATTAAAATAATAAAAGAAAGCAAGAGTTACGGGAAGATGAAAAAACACAAAGCAAAGGAAATCCAAAAGTCACAAATAAACTTCTATATAAAGCATGATAGATAGTATTCCACCATTATATTCATTGGTCACGATAGATAGTATTATATTTCTGAAGGTAAATATTCGATTTTTTTCATATGTTGTAGTTATTTTGTTCTTAATTATGTTGTTGTTTTATTTTTATTAAACAATAGTTGTTATAGTTTCATCTTTCAGATTCATTTCTGTTGTTACCCATGTTCTATACCTCTCGCTATCTTATCCATGTTTTCTTTTTTATTTGACTTTTTTTTTTCTAAATTGATACCTTCAATTGAAGAAATCCAACAGAAATAGAAGATGCATGAACAACTAAAACCGGAAAACACAAAAGTGTCAAAAATTACAAAAAATTCTTATGTTTCTCAAGGTAATTATTCGATTTTTTTTATATGTTGTAGTTATTTTTGTTCTCAATTGTGTTGTTGTTTTCTTTTTATTAAACAATAGTTGTTATAGTTTCATTTTTCAAAGATGAAATTTCATTTCTGTCGTTACCCAGGTTCCATACCTCTCGATACCTTATCCATGTTTTCTTTTTTATTTGTCTTTTTTTTTTCAAAATGACTAAAATAAAGATTTTGTAAATTTGTATTCTTTTTTAGTATATGTTGCTAGGTGTTATCATTTCGATTGCTAACTCTTAACTAAAATTTAGATTTTCGGCTTTATATGAACTCAATTTTTGGCTTCATCAATTGTGTTGTTGTTTTATTTTTATTAAATAATTGTTGTTATAGTTTCATCTTTCATAGATGAAATTCCATTTCTGTCGTTATCCAGATTCCATACCTCTCGCTACCTTATCCATGTTTTCTTTTTTATTTATTTATTTTTCAAAATGACTAAAATAAAGATTTTGTATATTTGCATTCTTTTTTAGTATATGTTCCTAGGTGTTATCGTTTTGATTGTTAACTCTAACTAAAATTTAGATTTTCGGCTTTTTATGAACTCAATTTTTAGTTTTAATTGAAGTTAGATTAATTTTTCTAATTCGGAACATGTTGCAATGCACTCATTTTTTTAGTTTGAGTTTAGCTAATTGATATGGATTGTATTTTTTTATTTTTATGCATTTTGGTACAAATAGATATAAAGTTTCACACGATAGTTGTTCATTGAAGTTTGAGACATATTAAATAAAATATTAAAGAGATATTGGAATATTATACTTACAATGAAGTTTATTTCAATATAAATTATGTTATATTATTATTATTATCAAGAAATTATTTTTTCCCAATTTTCTAGACAAGGAGATTGTAAGCGTCTAATACGCTTGATAAGATGTTTTGTCACACCCCACCCTAAAACGACCTCAATCGGCATCGGACGTGAAATAGAAAGATCATAATCAACACTTAGGAGTCTCCAATTTATCCAAATATCATAATATCATATTATATTATAAGTGAAATACCAACGTTCTAATCATAATTCTAACAATAAGCAACCAACTTCCAAACATCACCTAATCGGTCGGTAACTTTCTCTATATCCTGTACTTTCTCACCTAAAAACATTAAAACATTTAAAAATGTGAGATAGAAATCTCAGTAAGAAACTATCAGCTATAAAAACCAACTTTATTTAACATAGCTACATATATACATTTATAAAGGGATTTATTCCAAACCTTATAAAATATACTCAAAACGTAAGTTCATAATATAGTCAAAGTAGTAAACCAAAACCATAAAAATATATAATCTTGTATCCATTATTGAGTTCAAAACCTTATAAAATATTGTAATCAAATAAGTGTTTTATCAAACCAACTCGTATTTAATCAAACGTAAAACCTTATATCAAAATCAATCATAACCGAAAACATAATCCAAATGAACTTAAAACATTGTATCCATCCTCGAGTTTCTCCCCTTAAGTATCAATCCATAACCACATATATAGTCGAGACGTCTCTTAACATTGCCTATCTCATATGGTCTTACCCAACACTTCACTGCCATACCCAATAGGTCTTCAGACTGTGTACACAGGCCATGTCCCTCACTGAACATGGTCTTCAAATATAAAGCCACTGATCCGGATAACTCTCGATGGATATAAAATCATAAAATCATAACGTGCTCAAATTTCCTTTCACAATCAAATTTCAAACTATTTTATAATCATAAATCATTTGGCTTCAATTAGTCATTTTGTATCATAAAAATCATATTTGGACTTCAATCCAAAAATAATAACAACAATAACCGCAACAGATTTCTCAATCCAAAAACAATTCGTAAGAAATCATCAAATTCATTTTATTCAATATAGATATACATTGAAATCAAAAACATATATGTATATATGTAAATCAACATAATCAAGTAAAATCTGAAATTCACATAGAAACATAGTCAATGGCTTTATTGAACCATAATTTCACAATAAAAAGCAAAATCGTGAAACATCTCAATTTCATAAAATTCTTGCGTAACCTTTAAATATCACTTTCTGAAAATTCTTTGATTATATATATACCGATATACATAAAACTCTAAATATAGTTGATAGTTACTTACCTTGGTCACTAATTGAACAAAATACACCTGATCGATTCGCCGTTAAATTCTGTCTAAGACGTTTCCCTCCAAACACTTCCAAAACTCAAAAACTCTTCGGTTAGGACTTAGAACTATATATAAGGATACTATAGTTTCAATTTCGAGTGATTCGGATGGTCGAATCTCCGTAAATCAAAGAAACAGTGGAGAAACGGTTCAGAGAAACTGATGATAAATTTAAAAGAAAAAGAAAAAGAGAAAGAAGGAGATCATCGTAACCGCCTGAGATTGAGATATATATCTCAAATTTATCAAACATCATATTTGATCCTTCATCTTTCTATAATCTTTTAAAAATTATCCTAACTTTTAATTTACACATAAAACCATCAAATTAACTCCAAACTTTTCCTATAGCACCAAATAAAAATCACCCACCTAATAATTATAATATATATTAATATTAAGATATAAATTCTAGAATTTTAGACACGGACGTGACATGTTTATTCTTGAAGAATGTGGATTATGCTAGATACGAATTCAAAATCAAGGTAAATAAAAATAAATTTTGATGCTCAAAATCCTAAAAATGTACATTAATTATGGATATTGAGATAATTGCTTTTGCAACATTGGCTTATATAATTTTTAACTATTATATTATGGTTCGTACAAAATTGTTAGTATTTCAAGAGTTTTTAACAGATGAAAATGAAATAGGATCATATGACAAATTATTGAAAAACATTAATTAAGAAAATATTATTATTTGAATCTCTTCAAATTCTCAAATGTTGAGCATAATGATTCTAATTAATATAATTAATTTCACATATTAATTATAAAACGTTTTTTTTTATACTGAGTGGTTACAATTGAGATTTAATTCTATTTAACTAAAATTAATTTATGGACTTAATACTTTATTAAGAAAAAAATAAAATGTTTAATTAATGGGTAAAAAATATTTTCACTCTCCTCTTTATACGCTTATGTCTCGACATTCTCTCTTATTTAAAAAAAAAAAACCCGAAAGGAAGATGGTTCTCTCCTAATTATCTTTTTCGTCCCTTCATTTTTTTTTCAATTCTTTTGTTTGTTTTTCTTACTTACAAAATTCAAGAATATATAATTATTAGAAAATATTAATGAAGTCAAATAAGTGGTATCTGCGAGTATAGCTGATATTCTATATAGTGAAAGAATGAAGAACAAATTGATCGAATGTCTTGATGAGATATTACGAAATGAAAATATGAGAAATCATCATCTTAAACTGATTCAATTAGATATATTGGGTTATTGTAGCAGAATGAATAATTGAATTCGAATACTTGGTGATCATGAAATTCCATCAACCAAAATAATTATCATCAAGATGAATTTGTGACTAATTCTTACGAATTTTATTTTTTTATATGTAACATATTGAATTGATAAAGTTTCTTCATATGCAACATTAGAAAAGTATTGATTGTAATAGTTTATAGAATAATATATTGATGTTGCTTCCATTTTAACATAGATTGTAATTCTTTTGTATCGTGGATATAATATTTAATTTTAATTGTAGTTTAATTCAATTTTTGTTTAACCTATATTGTAATTCTTTTGTATCGTAAATATAATATTTAATTTTAATTATAGTTTAATTCAATTTTTAGTTTTTTATTATATTCTAATATATTTCTTAATTAATCTGCTATTTTATTATTATTGTTTCACAGAATATTTGGAATATGAAAATGTATTAAAATTCCTAAAAAGTACAAATCATTGAATTTTGTAAAAATAATAAAGGGAAAATTACACAGAAATTCATATTTTAAAAACAATTTACAATTATGTCAAGTCATAATTTTGTATTATGTCAAACTAGTAAAATCAGTACTTTTAATATATTTTAAGGATTAGAATTTATAAATTAGAAGTCTATAATATATTTTTTTTGGTTTATGATTTATGAATTGGAGTCTAGATTTCTTAAATTGTGATATAAAATCATAATATATAAAAAATAATGGCATATTAAGAATTAAGTTTGTTGATATGACTTAGTTGTAATTTTGTACTTAATTATGATATTCATGTATTTTACCCATAAATAAATCATTCATCTTTAGTTAAAATTCTATAAAAAAAAAGTAGTCAATTATTTTTAAAATTAATTTAATTTGAATTATCATTAAAAAATATATATTAATTTCAAATATACATAATATAAATTTTTTTCATAGTATGATATAAAATTATTTAAAAGTAAATATATCAATTTATTTATTTATCTAAATTATATAAAAGTTTCATACCCCGTGCATCGCACGGGTTTTCGACTAGTAAACTATTACAATCAATACTATTTTAATATTGCACACAAAGAAACTTTATGAATTCAATGTATGATACATATAAAAAAATAAAATTCATAAGATTTAGTCACAAATTCATCTTCATTATAATCATTTTGCTTGATGGAATTTCATGATTACCAAGTATTCGAATTTTATTATTCATTATGCTACAATAACCCAATATATCCAATTAAATCAGTTTAAGGTGATGATTTCTTCTATTTTCATCTCGTAATATCTCATCAAGACATTCAATCAATTTGTTCTTCATTCTTTCATTGTATAGAATATCAGTCACACTCGCAGATATCACTTATTTGACTTTATTAATATTTTCTATTAATGATATATTATTGAATTTCGTAAGCAAGAAAAATAAACAAAAGAATAGAAAATAAAAATGAAGGGACAAAAAAGATAATTAGGAGAAAACTATCTTCCTCTTGTTTTTTTCGTAAATAAGAGAGAATGTCAAGATATAAGCATATAAAGAGGAGAGTGAAAATATTTTTTGTCCATTAATTAATTTTTTTTTATTTTTTCTTAATGAAGTATTAAGTCCATAAATTAATTTTAGTTAAATAGAATTAAATCGCAATTAACCACGCAGTATAAAAAAACATTTTATAATTAATATGTGAAATTAATTATATTATTTAGAATTATTATGCTCAACATTTGAGAATTTGAGGAGATTCAAATAATAATATTTTTCAATTAATATTTTTCAACAACTTATCCTATGATCATGTGTTAAAAACTCTTGAAATACTAAAAAATTTGTACAACCACAATATAATAGTTAAAAATTATATAAGCCAATGTTGCAAAAGGAATTATCTCAATATCTCATAATTAATGTATATTTTTAGGATTTTGAGCATCAAAATTTATTTTTATTTACATTCATTTTGAATTTGTATCTAGCATAATCCAAATTCTTCAAGAATAAACATCTTATCAAGTGTATTAGACGCTTACAATGTCTTTGTCTAGAGAACTGGGAAAAAATAATTTCTTGATAATAATAATAATAATATAACATAATTTATAAAATAAACTTCATTGTAAGTATAATATTTCAATACCTCTTTGATATTTTCTTCAATATGTCTCCAACTTCAATGAACAGCTATTATGTAAAACTTTATATCTATTTGTACCAAAATGTATAAAAATAAAAAATATAATCCATATCAGTTAGATAAACTCAAACTAAAAAAATGAGTGGATTTCAACAGGTTCCGAATTCGAAAAATTAATCTGACTTTAATTAAAGCTAACAATTGAGTTCATATAAAGCCGAAAATCTAAATTTAGTTAGAGTTAAAAATCGAAATGGTAACACCTAGCAACATATACTAAAAAAGAATACAAATATATAAAATCTTTATTTTAGTCATTTAAAAAAAACAAATAAAAAAGAAAATATGGATAGGGTAGCGAGAGGTATGGAACCTGGGTAACGACGGAAATGAAATTTCATCTCTGAAAGATGAAACTATAACAACTATTGTTTAATAAAAAAAACAACACCACAATTGAGAACAAAAATAACTACAACATATGAAAAAAAATCGAATAATTACCTTGAGAAACATAAGAATTTCTTGCAATTTTTGACACCTTTGTGTTTCCCGATTTTAGTTGTCCATTCATCTTCTATTTCTATCGGATTTCTTCAATTGGAGATATCAGTTTTAAAAAAAAAGACAAATAAAAAAGAAAACATGGATAAGGTAGCTATATGTATAAAACCTCGGTAACGGCAGAAAATAATAATAATAATAATAATGTTTTATATAGAAGTTTATTTGTGACTTTTGAAACTATAACAATTATCGTTTAATAAAAATAAAACAACAACACAATTGAGAACAAAATAACTACAACATATGAAAAAAAATCGAATAATTACCTTCAGAAACATAATACTATCTATCATGACGAATGAATATAATAGTGGAATACTATCTATCATGCTTTATATAGAAGTTTATTTGTGACTTTTGGATTTCATTTGCTTTGTGTTTTTTCATATTCCTGTAACTCTTATTTGCTTTTATTATTTTAATTAATAGGCTAGTAATTATTTAATATATTATAAATATAAATATGTTATTTTTAATTTTAATTTCGATTTTTTACTACGTTGACAACTCATCAAAAAGACCTCTAAAACACTTCTTCTCATTCCTCTATGCTTCCGCTATTATATATAGTATAGATAAGATTAAACTATATATATGAATAAAAACAAAACAAAATATAATTTTAGAACAAAATATATTTAACAAAGCAATACAAATAAAATAGAGGTAATAAAATGTATAATAATATAAAGGTGGATCGGACCAAGTTGAGCTCAAACTTTTTTTTTAGACATATCTCAAACCTAATCCATTTTATGTGTGGAGTTGAGCGAGTTCGGAATAGACCTGGACCATCATTGACTTATTATTCTAAATCGAGACATTAGAAGTGAAAAATGACGCGACTCTATAAAGAACTAGAAAGATAGAAGACAATGAGCTTTCCAAACTCCTTCTAACAACTATATTCTAAAACCAAATATATTCTAAAACCAAATAATAAGTAGAGGGAAACTAAATGAAACGAAGAAGGAGAAAGTTTGGTAGAATACATAAAAATAATTAATAAAATACTGAAATTTGGAAAATTTATAAAATTAACTCAATGAGAAGATTTATTGTACATTTTTAAACTCATTTCAACACATACTACCAAACTGTATATTTACTGAACCCGTTACTCAAAAACACACTTATTCTCAAACCAAATAATAAGTAGAGGGAAACTTATTACTGAACCCGTTACTCAAAAATACACTTATTCTCAAACCAAATATTCTAAAACCAAATATATTCTAAAACCAAATAATAAGTAGAGGGAAACTTATACTCAAAACGTGCTCTTATAGTTACATTTATACACAGTGAATTAGAAGCAAATAAACTGTCGGGAGCCTACAAAATCTAATTACACTTTAAGCCATCAAATATAAATGATTCTTACTATTTTTATTTTAGATGACTTAAAGCGTAAATAGATTTTAAATTTATACTTTAAAAATTAATTAGATCTTCGATATATGTTAAGAATTGATTAGATCCATAATCTTTTAAAACCGTCAATTAGATATCTCTCACTCAATCGAAATAAATTTTTTGTTCATTTTTTATATATATTTCGGTTAGATTTTGATCAATATTTTATAATATTTTTAATTTCAATTACCGATTCTATTATTTTATATTTTTAGTTCGATTTTGTTTAATATGTTGCTATTTTTATTTCCAGTTATTTTAGTACAAAAACTTAATCGAAATAAATATTATATACATATATAAAACATAATTTAACATAATATATTAATTTTGATTTATTTTAACCAATAGTTTTTTTACTCAAATTGGATCTATAATCAAAACTTAAAATATTATAAAATATTGATAAAATCGAACTAAATATATAAATAACCGAACCGATGTTGAAGGGAAGTTGTTGGCTGAGTTCGAACATAGAGTAATTGGCATTGGAAGAATGTTGAGGCATTTGGAGAAGGAGCGGTTGTCATTCCTAATTTGCTGGCTTTCTTCTTTTGAAAAGTTAATTCAATAATCGAGAGTTTCAAGGTTGATAGTTTAGCAGGTTTTATCCAAAGGCTGGGATAGACCACGTGAATGGATGGTAAAATTGAACACGGAAGAATTGCTGTCCGCGGTGTATTGAGAGATGCTGAAGATGCTTGAATGAGTTTGAGCTCCTCTTTTATTGCTGAGCTCTAAGGTATTTTTTATGGGTTTAGGGTGACAAAGGATCTGGAGATTAGGAGGTTGCTAATGGAGTCGGACAATCTCCAAGCAGAATCGGATGACTGATCAGCTTGCTGCTGGGTGAGAATGTCACTATTGTCTCTTGATTTTTTTCAGCCTTTTTAGAGATGTCCTTTTAATTGTTAAATTTTTAAAAACAACGAGAGGACACGAGGGGGAGGAGGACCATAAAAATCTTGGGAAGTTCTTCAAACCAGATACAGTAGCAGAGAACCATTGTTGTTCACAAGTTACACAATGGCCATCCTTCCCTCTTCTTCATCTTCTTCCCTCTTCTTCAACAATAACCTTCTTCAATCTTCTCCTACAATCTCACCCACTCTCTTTTTCTTCTTCAATAAACCCCATAAAACCCTCAATTTCACTTCCAAGCATCTCACTCCCCTGAAACCCACATTCCCCTCTTTTATTCCACTCTCTTCCCTCTCCGAATCCGCACCAGAACCCGATTCTAACACAAATCCAAATCCAAATCCGGATCCTAATGCTGTCAGCGTCACTGATGAGTGGGGCGAAAAGACTTCACCTGAACCCTATTACGCGACTACTACCGACGTGGATCCTCCGAGAGATGAAGATGAGTGGGAGGAGGAGTATGCTAGCGGGGGAAATGGTAGTGTGGATCAAGGTACGGGTGTGGTTGTTGAAAAGGATGATACCTTGGATAATTTGAAGAAGGCTTTGGTGGATACAGTTTATGGTACGAATTTCGGGTTTGGGGCTAGTCCGCAAGTGAGGGGAGAGGTTTCGGAATTGGTTAGTCAGTTGGAGGCTCTGAATCCAACTCCATCGCCTGTGGATTCTACTGCCAATTTGGATGGCGAATGGATTTTGTTGTAAGTTAATTTCTTCTTTTGAAATTTATATATGGCGATACTATGTGTTTTCTGTTTTCTGTAATGGCTATTAGAATGATTTTGCTGGAAGATTGTTCTGCTGTGCTTTTGTTTGAATCTTGTATTGCTCTTTGGTAGATATAACCTTTTAATTCTCTACTTGAAGAGCTTAAGGAAGCATCCCAATGCTATCTGAGTAAAAAGAATTAGCATTTGTAATATCTTTCTTAAGTAAGCACCGTGCTTACTCTAAGCTTTATCATAATTTTGTATCCTTGCAAGAACATGAAATAGGATGCTTCTAATGGCATTGAGTGGCTTTAACTTGCTTTAACATGCTTATTGTTGTTTGTATTTGAGGTGTTTCATCTACTTTTTAGTTTTTCCTGAATGGACATTTTCAAAATTTCGGCCTTTCCGCTGCAGAATTTTATAAGGTCTTCTTAATTAGAATGAAAAACTACAGTAGAGAGAATACTTGGGGTGTCCATAACAATAACTTTTGATGCTTATGTTCACCTTTACTTCATCCATTGACTGGATATGGAAATAGGAATTTGCTCAACCTGTCTTGTTCTAGAAATATTGCTAAGCAGTGATTTTCCTAACTACTGATCCACAGGAAGATTTTTTAATTCTTGTTTGGTAATGGTCTTGGGCACTAATTAAGTTTAAGAGTTGTTAAAGGCGGTTTAAGTGCTCACTTGTTCTTCCTAGTGAGGCAAGGAACTAACAAAGTGTCTCATTTGGGTTGAGATGTCTCATGTTTTAGCCTCTTTCATCAACTGCATGATTGTTTGTAACAGAAAAATATTATTGCAATAGAAGAAGGAAAATGCAATCATAATTCAAGAAAATTTCAATAATTACTAACGCTTCTTCCTCCAATGTAAAGTACGGTTTCCTTTCAGCATGTATTCACCAAAAGCAGTTTTTACAACTATGCTTTTAATCTTTGCTGTTTCATCTGAAAAATTACTATGGACATGTCACAACTCACAATAATATCATGCCCTTTTAGCTTGTCAATTTTATATGTTCCTAGTCCAAATGTTCCTTCATGAGTACCATTTAAAAGTGCATTCAGCTAAAGGTTTGTGAGACTCTTGTTTACTCCTGAGTGATAATCGATGCTTCTCTCATTTTCTTTGTCAAGAGTTCATGCTTTCGTAAAAACATTGTTTCCTTTCGTTTAGATCAATTAGGCTGCATTAAAAAGCCCTTTCCATAAACAAGGCCAACATGGGAGTAATGGCCAATTGTTTGGTGTGATATGTGAAGTTTGATTGTTATCGATATAGGATTGTCTTCACTTCTCCCTGCTAAATTATGCTGTTCTGATTATGGTGTGGGCATATGATAGTAATATTATTTAAAATGGGAAACAAAATGGTATTGCCTGCATACTGAGGGAGGTTGTAGAATGTTTTGCATTTGAATTCTAGTTTAGGTGATTTTAAATCTGATTTGTGCTCTAATTTATAGGTATACGGCATTTTCTGAGCTGTTGCCGCTTTTGGCAGTGGGTACAACACCGTTGTTGAAAGTTGAAAAGATATCTCAAACAATTGATTCCAACAATCTCTCTATTGATAACTCCACCAAATTGTCAAGCCCTTTTGCTACATTCTCATTCAGTGCAACTGCCTCATTTGAAGTTCGAAGTCCTTCGAGAATACAGGTACTTCTGGAAGTAGTAGTATGATTAGGTTCTGTAGCTTCTTGGGAGCGCTTGTTCTGACAAATTTTATAGCTTGCACTTTGTGGTGCCTTTCCCTCCCGTGAAATTTTAAATTATTGAATTCCTAAAATATGAGGATGGCTGAATGCAAAATGGCCGATGTTGTTTGGGTTTGAGCTTTCCGCGTGTTTGGAAGGAATTAGGCTTGAATGAGATCCTCAACTTCAACTTTGTTCTATCAAGTCCTTGAACTTGATGAGTCTATTCTTTTGAGCTTATCAACTTTATTTTTTGTTCTATTGAACCTTGAATTTTATAATTGAAATCTATAAAGCTCAATTTTTTTTTTCTATTTTTCGTCATTCAGACGCTGTCTTTATGGTGTAGGTTCACGTACCACCTTATTTGTGTTAAAAAGGCTTTCTGTCAGCTCTACTCTCTTTATGGTGCATTGTTTGCTTTAAAAAAGGCTCAATCTGTTCCAATTATAAAGTTCAAGGGTTTAATACAAACAAAGTTGAAGTTGAGAGGCTCAATAGCACAAATGCATAAAGTTCAAGGCATAACATGTTATTTTCTTTTTTGTTTCAAGTGAAGACAGTAGTTTTAAAGAGCAGAGCAGTAGGACATGGAGGAAATGGTTGTTTACCTTAACAAATTATAGGTGTTATTTTATGAATGTTCACAAGTATACTTTCAATGTTTCCAGGTTCAATTTAAGGAAAGCACTTTGCGACCACCGGAGATAAAATCGACTGTTGATCTCCCAGAAAATTTGAATATCTTTGGTCAGAATGTTAACATATCGCCTGTGCAGCAAATCATTAACCCCCTGCAGGATTTTGTGGCAAATATCTCAAGAACAATCTCTGGTCAGCCTCCTTTGAAGGTTCCGATTCCAGGCGACTCGTCAAGGTCGTCGTGGCTTCTTATTACATATCTCGATGAGGATTTACGAATCTCTAGAGGAGATGGTGGTCTATTTGTTCTTGTGAAAGAAGGTAGTCCTCTTCTGGACTAGAAACCAAACCAGGTATTATTTGTAAAGCACATATTGACCGTCTCTTCATGTGCTGCTTGTTAAGCACATATTATCAATAGTCTTTTCATTCTGTTTTTTACTCTTATAGAAAAGAGAAATGGTTTAGAAGGGGAAACAGAAGCTTGGAAAAAACATATATATAGAAAAATTACAATTCAAGTCTATAGTATTTTAGTGCAATATATTGTTTGAGAAATATCAGATTTTTTTTTTTGAAAAGGGTTAAATATTTGCTACAATGGATAAAAGTGAGAATGAGATTAGAGAATAATATGGATGATGATAATGGGTTAAATGCACAATTGGCTAATTAACTTACACGGTTGTCTCAAAATAGTCACTCATCTTCAATTTAGTTAACTTTGAGTTTTATCTCAATTAGGTCACTCCGGCGATTTCAGTGGTTAAAATGCATGATGCCATGGCTAATACGTCAGTATAAATAGCCAGTCTAAACTCATATCTTTGATCAAAACGACCACGTGGCCGCCACATGTCGGTTATTTTGATGAAAAAAACTAAAATTTGTTTTTTCTCTCCATAAAAATAACCGACACATGGTAGCCAAGTTGCGTTTATGTGAATGTCATGTGTCGTTTCAATCAAAGATTTGAGTTGACTCATGTTGACGTGTCAGCTATGATATCATTTAGATGCCGTTTAACCACTAATATCGACGAAGTGACCTAATTGAGACAAAATTCAAAGTTGAGTGATTTTATTGTGACAAATTGAAGTTGAATGAGTATTTTGAGATAACCATGTAAGTTTAGTTACCAATGGTTCATTTAACCCTGAAGATAATGGTTGATGATTTGTATTTTGTTTTTGGCAAAGAGCATCTTGAGTTAGTGATCTTTTATTTTTTTGGTTCATTAAGTCTCTACTTTTTTATTCAAACACATTAAATTTAGGGTAAATTCCAAAAAAAACTCCTGTGGTTTCACCGATTTTCAAATAAACCCCTGTGGTTTGTTTTTACCAAAAAAAGGAGCGTGTTTACGCCGTTACCCGAAAAACGGAAAATCGGTTAACAGTGTTAAAAATGAGGGGTAAAATTGGAAATTCCGAATTTTTTTAATTTTTTTAATTTTCTCTTTTTTCTTTTTTTTCTCTTCTTCTCCTCCTCCTCCTTCTTCTCTTCCTCTCTCTCTTCTCCTTCCTCTTTTTCTTCGTTTTTTTAATCGGAAATCTCAGATTTCCGATTTCGGAAATCTGGAAATTCCAGATTTCCAAGGAAATCTGGGAATTTAAAGTCTATCCGAATCAGGATACAATCTCCCTTCACAATCTGACTCAACACACCGGCCCGGAAGAATCTGATCGGAAAACGGAAGAATCTGAACACCAAATTCATCGACACTATACAATCCTCTTCATCCCACAAACATGGAATCCACCTGCTTCAATACTCACCATTGGAATCCCCTCAAATTGGGATTCAATTTCTGAAGCTATTGGATTACTTCCCCAACATCGAATTCGTCTATTTCGCGTCAAAATTCCACAGGTGAATCGATATCCAGACAGGTGAATCGATATCCAGATGAAATTGAGATGAATTTATCACTCCCCGCCGACGATTGGTTGCCGGAACTGTAATAATCGCCTCTCCAGCATTTAACAGTGGCAGTGTTGTTTAAAATTCCGCAGACTTGATCAAGACCGACGGAGATTTTCTGTAACGGGGAAGTGACGTTGAAGTAGAGTCTGGTGGGGTTAATGAGGCTTGTGTTCCAACATAGGAAAGCGCTGCCGGTGGAGGTTAGGCCGATCATAAGGAATTGTGGATAATCCTGAACAAACGACGCATAAGGAACCCAAGTTGAATCCTCTAGAGCTGTCCCTTCCCACTGAACTAAAATCTCCCGATCATACGAATTGCTACCAACCATACGGCGGACAGCGCAAAGGACTAGTGGCGCTGGCTTTGAAGGAGCCGGCTCTCCTGGCAAGACATCCGGATTAATTCCTTCGTCGACCCCTCCCCGAAACAACTTGAGTCGAGAGACGTGGAATACGTTATGGACCCTTGTTTCCTTTGGCAGCTTGAGACGATATGCCACAGCTCCGATGCGCTCCAGAATTGTATATGGGTCGTAGTAGCGTGGGGAGATTTTATTATTCAGCCGCATAGCTAGCGACTTCTGTTTGTACGGCTGAAGCTTGACCAAAACCCGATCACCCACCTGAAACTTGACCTCTCGCCTGTGTTTGTCTGCCTTTTGTTTCATGCGATTTTGTGATTCGTGCAGCGAAGCTTTTAGTTCCTTCAGTAGCTCGTCCCGACCAATCAAGGCTTCATCGACAGCTTGGACAGAGGACCGTCGAACTTGGTAGCTAGGGATTAAAGGCGGCTCCCGTCCATACAAGGCCTGGAACGGGCTCATTCCGATGCTTTGATTAAAATTTGAATTGTAGGAGAATTCTGCCCATGAGAGGTAAGTGTACCAAGATTGAGGTTTGTTTGAACAAAAGGCCCGTAAATACTGTTCGAGGCCCCGATTAACCACTTCAGATTGGCCGTCGGTCTGTGGATGGTAGGCTGTGCTATATTTGAGTTTGGTTCCGCTCAACTCGAATAATTTCCGCCAGAACTCACTCAAAAAAATTGGATCACGATCGGAGATAATAGTGCTCGGGAAGCCATGATGTCGGACCACTATATCCACAAACAGCTGTGCCGCGGTGGTGGCGGTGAATTTACCCTCAAGAGCACCGAAATGGGCGTATTTAGTTAACCGATCGACGACGACCATTAATGCAGAGAATTTCTTTGATGCGGGTAGACCAACCACAAAATCCATAGTTAAGTCTTGCCATACTAGCTCGGGAATAGGGAGTGGTTGTAACAATCCCGCCGGTGGTTGATTTGAAAATTTCGTCTTCTGACAGACCGTGCAATTGTTGATAAATTCATCAACGTCTTTCTTCATTCTGGGCCAATAAAATAATACGGATAAACGGACCAAAGTTCGTTTTTGCCCAATGTGGCTGGCCGTTTTACTGGCGTGGAATTCTTCGAGGAGGGAGCTTTTCAATGTTGAGTCTGTTCCGATGTACATTCGGCCACGGAACAGCAATATTCCATCGTTGGAGGTGAATCCTGGCGGTAACCAGCCTTGCGCGAGTTTAGTGTGCAAAGCCCTCATGTCGTCGAGCTTTTGATTGTCGCGCAGAAGAGAGGCTCGGATTTGGGAAATTGGCTGGCTGCAGAGTAACAAAGCCGTAGGGATTTGTTCAGCTTCGGCTTCGCCTATTCGCGATAGAGCATCAGCAGCACAATTGGTTTTGCCGGTTTTATATTCGATGCGGAAATCGTAGCCCAGCAGTTTCCTAACGTATACTTGTTGATCCGGTGTCTGTATAACATGGTGGAACAGCTCCTTAAGGCTGCGATGGTCAGTTCGTATCAGAAAAAATCGACCGAGTAAATACTGGCGCCATTTATTTACGGCTTCCGTTAGAGCGTACAGTTCCTTGAGGTAGGCGGAGCTGCCTTGCATACGAGGGCCTAGCTTCTTACTGTAATAAGCTAGTGGATGTTCGTTTTGAAGGAGGACAGCGCCGATCCCGACATTAGAAGCGTCGGTTTCAATGACGAATGGCAATGAGAAGTCCGGCAAACGGAGAACTGGCGTCGTAGTGACTGTTTTATTGAGTTTGTCAAATGTCGTGGCTGCTTCAGGTGTCCAACGGCAAGCGTCTTTACGCAACAAGTCGGTCAAGGGAGCTGCAATTGTAGCATAATGTTGGATGAACCGACGATAATACCCGGTAAGGCCCAAAAATCCCCTTAATTGTTTGATCGTAGAGGGAGGGGGCCATGACAACATATCTTCAATTTTTGTAGGATCCGCTTTGATGCTTTGTTTCGAAATTAGATGCCCGAGATATTCAATTGTATCCTTCCCCACCAAGCATTTGGACGGTTTAAGATAAAATTCGTGTGCGTCGAGGCACTGAAATACCTGGCGTAGGTGATCTACATGGTCTTCCACCGATTGACTATATATGAGGATGTCATCAAAGAACACGGCGACGAAACGCCTCAAAAAAGGAGCTAGAATTGTGTTCATGGTGGCTTGAAAAGTTGACGATGCGTTGGAGAGGCCGAACGGCATTACTAGGAATTCGTAATGTCCCTCGTGAGTATGAAAAGCGGTTTTATAGATATCCTTTTCCTTCATGCGGATCTGTAGGAATCCTGCACGGAGGTCTAGTTTAGTGAACACCGTGGCGAGTCCTAGCTCGTCAAAAAGCTCATCGATTGTTGGGATAGGAAAGTGATCTTTGACCTTCACCGCGTTAATCCACGCAAAAGCGATATGATCCGTCCTTTTTTTTAACAAGCAAAACATGGGACGAAAAGGGGTTGTGGCTTATGCGAATGATTCCTTGTGCAAGCATCTCTCCAACAAGTTTCTCAATTTCGTTCTTTTGGGAGTGCGGATAACGAAACGGACGGACGTTGACCGGAGCGGTTCCTGGAAGCAGATGGATCTGATGATCGAAGCGTCTTTGCGGCGGTAAATGAACCGGAGGTTTGAATAAAAACTGGAACTCGTTAACAATTGCACGTAGTTCGAGGGGAACTGTCTGGTCGATATTGATTTCCGCCATGGGGCTGGGTTCGGTGTCTGTCGAGAGTTGGTGGAGTTCGTAAACACTGCTGATTTCTTGTGCTTTTATGCACGCTTGTAATTGGGAGAATGACACGGCTTGCGGTTTGATGCCGGAATCTCCGCGGAGGCGAACTTCGTGACCTTTCCATGTGATATCCATGGTTAATTGGAGGTAGTCATGAGATACCTTCCCTAGCTGTTGTAGCCACTGGATGCCTAGAACAATATCCGGTCCTTTGATGGGCAAGATAAATAAATCTGTGATAAATTCGGTACCCTGGAGATTAAGAGCAACCTCTGGACACAGGTTGGAGCACTGTAGAGCGTCACCATTGCCGACATAGACGTGGAACGGCGGGTATGGTTTTGTCGGTAAATGGAGAAGAGCAGCGACGGATGGTTTCAAAAAATTATGAGTGCTTCCGCTGTCGATGAGGACAACAATGGTATGGTTCCGACAAGAGCCACGTATGCGAAGGGCTCGTGAATTAGAGTGTCCTTGCAAGGAAGTCAGACTTGATATGTCGCCGGTAAAAACAATTTCCGAGGAGGCATCTTCGAGCCGGAATACTGGTTCGATGGTCTGTGTTTCTGATTCGTCGCCGATTAGCATGAGGAATCGGCCATTGCATCTGTGCGTAGGCGAGTAGCGCTCGTCACAGTTGAAGCAAAGCCCTTTTTCGCACCGTGCTCGCATCTCCTGGTAGGAAATTTTGCGAAACGGGGTAGGCTTTCCTTCCGCGGCTTTGGCAGGAGCTGTAGTGATTTTAGACGGGTCGGCCGGCGCAGCGAGGAAGGTGGGATGCTGGTTGGGAGGTTTCGTCATTGGTCGGGGAGTGCAATCAAAACGGGTCTCAATTTCCCGGGCTTCGTATTCCTTGGCAAGATCGATTGCTTCAAGTAAGGTGGCCGGTCGTGCGATGCGGACTTGTCGACTGAGGTAGGGTTTAAGGCACGAAATAAAGCACAAGATCAATTGACGTTCCGATAAGCCGGTTACTTTGTTCATTAATTGTTCGAACTGGGCGAGGTAATCTTGGAATGAGTTGGATTGAGTTAATTTGTATAACTGACCCTGAAAATCTTCAAATTGTGAAGGACCAAAACGCCGTTTAATTTTGTCCAAAAGATCCTGCCATCCGTGAAACATATTATTGGATTTCATCCAACAGTACCATTCAAGGGCATTGCCTTCCAGATGGAGAGCGATGATACGAAGGCGGTTGTCGGCCGTGGTGTTGTGAAAATCGAAGAACTCCTCAATTTTAAAGATCCAACCGAGGGGGTCGGTTCCGTCAAACCGAGGGGGTCTAATTTTAGGGATCGAAAATTTAGGGGCGGGTTGTTTGAGTTGTCGCCGGTGGTGTGGGTTTTGGTTTGAGTCTCGGCGAGTTTGATGATAGCGGTGTTAAGGGTAGTTTCGATGGAGCGTTGGAGGGCATCGTGAAGGGATTTGAATTCAATGTTGAGCTCGTGGCGGTAGGATTCAGGTAGCTTGTCAGACATGATCAATGATATGGCTCTCAATGAAAGCACCAGTTGATACGACTCTAACTTTGGAAATCGATCAAGAGGGGACCGTTTGGGGTGGAACGATCAAAACACCAACTCTTTTCTAGTGAAGAGTAAACTGAAATTTTATTAAATTGATAGCTTCAGTTCTAACTATACAATTGATGCTTAAATAGGTGAAAAGAGAATAAAACTAATTCCAACTAGAACTGGGAAAACTACTAATCCTAAACCTTAACTAACTAGGATGACCTTGATTGACTAGGAATTATATTCCTGTTTCTAGATGTAATTCTTCTGCCATACGGGAACCTTCCTCTCCCTTTCTGATCGTCGAACGGTGCGGCTGGTACCGCTGGGATCCGGCGGTTCTTCGTCGTCTCCGTCTCGCGAATCTCCAGAAATTATATTCTTTGTCGGAAGTGTATCATGAAATCACAGTTTTTATTTCTAAAATCACATTTTTTTTGGATCTTTCTCTCTCTAAAAAATCACTATCTCTCTTTCTCTAAACAATACCTAAATGACCTCAAAACGAAAATTTTCAAGAATTAAAATTTCTTAGAATATCATTAACTCTTCGAATTTTTTATTTTGGGGTTGTCAACGGTCGCTTTGAGGCGTTGAGTAGCTACCGGTGTTAAAAAATGTAAAATTCCGTGGTTATACCGTTAAAAATTGAAATTCAGTGGCCACAATGTTGAAATGGGTAAAGTCTAATAACTATAGGTATAATTTACCTAAAAATGAAAGATCAAGAGTCTCAAATGCTTTTTAACTTTATTTTTAATTGTGTTAAATGTTATTTTATTGATGTTAGGTAAAAGAATTTTAAGAATAAATGCATAATTTTTAAAGGGATCTTTCAACAACTGTGTATTTTTGTCTTAGGCCCTAGCCCCGTTTATTTGTCAAAAAAAAATATTGTGCAGAAGAATATTATTTTTTGATGTTTTATTATTTAAGAAAATAAGGCAATAGAAAATTTTAAATTAATTAAATAATTGAAAAACCTACAAAGAAAATGAGATGAATGTTTTACACTTAATATGTAAAGAAAAATATTCTCATTTTTCGGTGTTGTAACCAAATAATGAAAAATATTCTTTTTATCTTAAAAAATTTCAAAACACTGTTTCCCAATAAATATACAAGGCTTAAGTTTTTTTTTTTTTTTTGAGAAAGGAGGTAATATTATAAATCAGGAAGAACGAGTCACATCATGATGAGCCATCAAACCAAACACAAAAGGCGGGCAACCAAAAGGATGGATTAGCATAAGAATGCGCTGCCCTCCCTAACGAATGAGCAACATAGTTCGCTTGTCTGTTAACAGAAGCAAATCTATGACTAGAGATATCTCGGCTCATTGCTTGGCAACTAAACACTAGACTATAAATTTCGAGCACACATCAGGTTTATTTTGCAAGGCTTAGATTATAAGCCGTACATCTGACTTCATGATCACATTGGATAGCTGGTGGTGCTTGATCCATGATAATGCCTCCCTCACTCCCAAGATTTCCACAATAGTCGGGTCAAGAAACCCCTCAGAGACACACGTGGTAGAGCCCAGGAAGGTCCCTCGATCATTGCGTATGATGAGACCTATACCCACCTGCGCAGAATCAGAGAAAATGGCCGCGTCAACATTTATCTTCACAAACGAGCTTGGAGGTCTGGACCACTGCGCAATGCTGAGTGAAGGAGCAGGGAGCTTTTGGAACTGGGATATGCGAGCCTGGGCAGCTTGGTATTGGGCAAGAAAATCAAGTCCCACCTGCACAGTAATAGCAACAGGCTTACGCAGTTGGAGCCAAATGGAGTCATAGCAGTGTCGCTAGATTCCCCAAAGTAAGACACAAGCCTTTTCAATAGTGTTGCCATCGTGATTGCTAAGTAACTCCTCAAACCATTTCTAAAAAGAGTCGACAGGCGAAATGGCATGCGTTGATTAGTCGAGGAACAGTAAGTCGCAGCCTAGGTGCAATCAACAAAGAGATGGAGCGGATGTTCACATATTTCACCACACGATCTGCAAATGTTCAAAATATCAATACCTTTGAGGAACAGGTTATCCCGTGTTAGGATATAATTATTGCAAATTTTCCAGATTAGTAATTTGACCTGTGGCGGTACCTTCTGACTCCACAAACTGGTCCAACTTGGAACGTGATGGGCGGCCGAGGATGAGAGGACCTCTTGAACAATAAGCCGGTACCCAGACTTGACTCTGTAGATCCCCCGTCTGTCATAATGCCACTGAAGGCAATCCTCCATATCATACACTCCTCCGAGGAGGTGAAGTATAGCTTGCACATTTGCCTCAAAGAAGAGCTGTTGGAGCAAGGTTATGTCCCATTAAGTAGTTCTCAGACTCTACAATTCATTGACCTAAGTACTCTCGGGGGAAAGAGGGCGGATGTGGTGAGACATAGGAGTTATCCCGAGGCAACCAATGGTCATTCCAAATCCGAATTGAGGTCCTATTTCCCACACGCCACCGAAATCCCCTAGATCAGTGAGAGACAACATTCCAAATACCACGCCAGGTTTGGCTTGGGTTGGATCCTAATGAAACCGATAACAAATCCCCATTTGGGAAGTATTTAGCTTTTATAAGTCTACTAACAAGGGCATTTGGGGTGTGAATGATGTTCCAAATGTGCTTACCTAGGAGATCCAAATTGAACGAATGTAGGTGACAGACCCTAAGGCCTCCGAACTCCTTACAGGCACAAAGACGATCCCAGGATGCCCAGTGGATGCGTCGTTGGCCATTAGGTTTGGACCCCCACCAGAAGGAATTTAACATACGTTGCAGTTCATCACAAAGAGATTGGGGAAGAAGAAATACACTTATATAGTAAGAAGGAATAGCCTGGACTACAACCTTAAGAATGACTTATTTACATGCCTGGGAAAAAAACCGCACCTGCCAGCCGTTTATCTTATTCCATACCCAGTCCTGAAGGAAACTGAAAGTTGCTCGCCTGCTCCTGCCTACCATGGACGGGAGGCCAAGGTGCTTACTAGTATCAAGAGGGTTATGAACATTGAAGGTGGCCTCAATATCTTCCTGAAGGTCTGTGTGAATGTTGTAGCTAACATGATATCGGACTTCTGGAAATTGACACTCTGACTCGAGTCTCTCTCAAATTTGCCCAGAAGTGCTCTAACATTATTAGATTCTGAGATGTTGGCCCTGAAGAAAAGTATACTATCATCAGCAAACAGTAGATGGGTAAGAATCCGAGCCCTAGTAGCAACTTTAACCCGTGTAGCTCTCCCCGACTTCTTGCAACTTATATGAGCTGTGAGATACCTTCAACACATAACGTGAATAAATAAGGAGAGAGTAAGCACCCCTGGAGAAGTCCTATTTTTGGTAGAATCAGACCCACAGACTTACCATTAACTGTAACGGACTGATGAGATACACTGTATAATCCAACTGATCCACTCAGAGGGGAAATCCATCTGAGCTAACATTGCCCAGAGATAGGGCCAACAAACCCAGTCATACACCTTACGTATGTCAATCTTGAGCGTCATATTACCCACTTTTCCCCTAATGCGACACTTCATATAGTGTATAGCTTCAAAAGCAAGTAGTACATTATCCAGAATTGATTTACATTGAATGAAAGCGAACTGTTTCGGCTCTATAAGGTGCGAAAGGTGTTGCTTAAGCTGGTTAGCTAGTACTTCAGCAATGATCTTATAGATCACGTTGTAGAGAAAGATGGGTCTGTAATCAGACATAACTACTAGGGTGCTTTACTTCGGGATCAGGATAATATTAGTCGAGTTGACAGATGGAGGGAAAACCCCAGAGGTCAGCCAGCTCGTGCAAGCTTCAAAGACGTCATCCCCAAGAATATGCCAAAATCGCTGATAGATGCACAGGTTCAAGCCGTCGGGTCCTCAGGCTTTTCATTGAGAAAATAGCATAGGAGAATTCTACCTTGGTGAACTGACGCCCTAGATTGGTCTTAACATCGTTATTCAGTCGGGTGTGGATGTAGCTAACACTGGGGTTTGACTCCTAGTTGTTGTCACCGAAGAGGGAGCTAAAATAGTTGGAGTTGTGGTCGACTGAACTCCCCTGATCCTCAATCCATTCGCCATTAGGTGACTGCAGTTTCGAGATTCTGTTATTCCGTTTCCTTACAGAGGCTGTAACATGAAAAACTCTCGAATTTTTATCCCCCCTCCGTAGCCAATGCAGTTTGGCCTGCTGCCTCCAGTACTGCTCCTCATGCAGCAGACACTTATTAATTTCCTGATGATGAAGATGAACGTTGTCCCCAGTCAAATCAGTCGAGGCATTTAATATGCGTAGAAGTTGGTGTTTACAGTTTGCTGCCTTATCACAGAATTGTCACCGAAAATTGGAGCCCTAAGCATCCATAAATGACGTGCAGGTAGAGAGCTTCCCAACGAGGCTTGGATTCGCAGATGAAGCCCAAAAATTTGCCACTCCATTTAACAAGTCTTTCTCCAAAATCTAGGCGTTTTCAAATCTAAACTTCCATTCCCTCTAGTTTTGAAAAGATGGGGGGGTGGAGAGAAGGATTGGATGATGATCAGAAAACGCCATAACTCGGCATGTAACCGAAGCCGAGGGAAATAGAGATAGCCATTCTGGAGAGGCCAAACATCGACCAAGCCTTTCTTCAACAAAGTGGTCAGAGCTCCAACCCCGCGCCCAAGTGAACCCATAACCCTTCAGGTTAAGACCAGTCAAGTCACAGTCCAAGGTCGCCTCCCAAAAACCCCTAAAGAGCCATTCAGGGTGAGGGTCTGTCTCCCTCTTATCAGTAGGGTTAGGGATATCCCCCTATAACACACCATAGAAGGGGGGAAATTCCTTTCAGGTTGCGAAGGACATTCCAAGTGACATGTCTAATAGCCCTCTCTGGAGCCTTTACGGGGCTTAAGTTTTTAAAAGTGTTTATAATTTTAAGGAAATTAATTAAAAGAGATTTTAAAGTATCTATAAAATAATAGATAAAAAAATTAGAACTATTTTAAAATTCGTTAAAATTGAATGTGAAACATCTAAATATTTGTCCAAAAAGTTTCTGAAAATATTTAACATTACAAAATTA
This sequence comes from Euphorbia lathyris, assembly GCF_963576675.1. Lineage (NCBI taxonomy): Eukaryota > Viridiplantae > Streptophyta > Magnoliopsida > Malpighiales > Euphorbiaceae > Euphorbia > Euphorbia lathyris. Next base: position 20,837,331 of record NC_088915.1, read on the forward strand.
TAATGATTTAGTTTAAAAAAAAGTGTTTAAATAAAAAGTCAAAAATTGTCGAGTAAATTACATATGTGGTGTACAACTTTGACCTCAAATCACACTTTGGTGTACAACCAAAATTTTGTCACACTAAACCGTACGAACTTTAGGTGACCTCCCACTAAAGTGTACAGCCGGTTTTTATGACCGGTCAACGCTGATCAATTATGCCACATAAGTATTTTTCATTGTAGAATTAAAAGAAGTGAGACCCACTTTTTATGGAATGACTAATATAGTCTCATTCCTTATAAAATTACTAAAACACCCTCATCTTCTTCCTTCAACCCTTTTCTCCCATTTCTCTCTCTAGATCTTCTCTCTTACTCCTCTCTCTACCATTTCTCTCTCTACATCTTCACTCTCATTGCTCTTTGGATGCTTTTCATTGAAAAATCAAATACTACACATCACATTCACACCCCCATCTCATTATTAGCTGTATATATATTTTTTCATACTAATATTTGACTAAAATTACGAAATTCTACTTGCAATACAAATAATCTCATCCCTCTTGTCTTGTTGGGATAACTAAACATTTCTATTTCTATTTTAATGTTTGGAATAATAAACAAATCATTTATCCCCGAGTAACTCGAGCTGCTAAACCAAGTTTGTGTTTGTGATATTCTGACTCGAACTAACACTGTAAATTTATGAAATCATGAATTCTAAAACTCATTAAGAGACCTCCTATCCTATCCTATCCTAAGTGAATTGCTAAATCCGCTATTAACAATTAATATAATTTCTAATTTTCGAGTTTGGAGTTATTAACAATAGAATCTCTCTATGCCTCATAGTCAAGTCAAGCTATTTTCAGTTGTAAAAAGATGCTTACTTGAAATTGGGCTTTTGTTTTGTCCGTCAAAAAATGATGGAGGATAAGGATATTTACCTGAGGAATTTGAAGTATCACTATTTTCATCAAGAGTTTGATAGAGAGAGGAGTGAGAGAGAAATGGTAGAGTGGGAAGATGTAGAGAGAGAAATGGTAGAGAGATGAGTGAGAGAGAAGATCTAGAGAGAGAAATAGGAGAGAGAGGTTGAAGGAAGAAGATGAGGGTGTTTTAGTAATTTTATAAATAATGAGGCTATATTAGTCATTCCATAAAAAGTGGGCCCCACTTCTTTTAATTCTACAATGAAAAATGCTTATGTGGTATAGTTGACAGCGTTGACCGGTCATAAAAACCGGCTGTACACTTTAGTGGGAGGTCACCTGAAGTTCGTACAGTTTAGTGTGACAAAATTTTGGTTGTACACCAAAGTGTGATTTGGGGTAAAGGTTGTACACCACATATGTAATTTACCCAAAATTGTCTCTCATATTTTAAGGAAGTGTAAAGAAGTAATAGGATTTTATTATTAATATTTTCAATTTAGAGCAATTTGCGTTCAGATAACGACATGTTGAATATTTTTCCAAATACTAAAATCATATTAGTAAACTTAAATTATGAATATGTCATTATTTTCTATATATAACCAATAAAGTAGGTTTTTACACCATAATTTAAAAATTCTAAACTCCAATTAATAAATTTTAAACCAGATAATATATCCTAAATCCATAATTTATAAATTTTAATTTTTAAAATAGATTAAAATTAATAATTTTATTAGTTTGACATAAATCAAATTTTTGATATAATTGTAGATAATTTTTAAATATGAATTTATATGTATATGTCCCTATTTTTAATATATATATTTCAAAAAACTACGTTTTTAGGTAATTCCTGGATGTTGTGTATATATAGGCGTAGGCCCAAAAAGCCCAAAAAAGAATTGGACTCAAAGTATGAAAAACCTAAAAGATTCCAGATGAAATTGAAAGGAAAGAAGAAGAGAAGAAGAGAAGAGCACACAACAGAAAGTCACTGCCTTGGTTTTCCAAAATGAAATGCGAATATATTTCTTGTCCAAAAAGAAATCTTCAGTTGAATTCAATTCAAATAGTTAATTAAAGGTAATACTTGCTTCTTACCTATCAATGAATTCGCTTATTTTCCGTTGAATTCAAGTTCAACAGTTAAGGTATTGCTTGTTAACTATTAATGAATTCGCTCATCTTCCTCTGATTTCAGAAATACGAAATGGTTCTGTGGGAGATCACATTGGCAACTGCATATATATTGGGGCTTAAACGCACTTATAGACTCGCTTTGAAGATTCAACGCCGCCTTGTATCTCCTAAACGCCCTAAGATCCGCCAGTTTATTCACAGGTACTTTTCTTTTTGTTGATAAAGCATAATTTCAGGTTTTAGGGATTTTATAATACATTTTAAGTTAGACTGATAATGTTATTATTATTATTTTTCCGAGTTAAGAATTCTGCAATGGCTTTACTGGTCCATAAATTGGCGGTGGACGTTTTTGTGATTCTGTTGGTTATATCTGTTTGTGCGTTTCCATGGCATGAATGCAAATATTAGAATGTGATATCATTTGCATCCGATGGCGCCATTGTCCTTGCAATATCTTCTCATTTCTGATTTATTGCTTCCGATGATCAACCAGAAAAACGGCTTTCTTCGAGAGTTACATGGACTTTTTTGGTATAAGAGATGAATTTCTGTGCTAGTGGCTCTTTTTATGTTGCTTCTTGAAGCAATTTTAGTTAAACTTTGACATGTTGCTTTCAAAAATATGTTCATGGTCTTTCAGTGAGTATTGAAACTTTTTTTTTTGTGAAGAATCATTTAACTGGAATAACAACAAATTCATCACTGACAATGAAGCTTTGTCTCTTTGGAAAAGCTGTAGAAGACACAGATAATTTTAACTTTGAGATTTGGGAGTAGTCAAGTTTGTAACATTACTATTTTATTTATCCTATTGAAGACATAACCAAAGCATGATAGGAAGCTGGCAAAATTTTCACTTCAGATAAGTTTGTGAAGTCTCTAAACCAAGAAGTAGGTAGTTCCAGTCTTACTGATGTAGAACTGCAGATGCTTAAAATCCAAATAGAGAATCAAGCCCTTCTATTTCACTCTTGGAATACTCAATTTCATAATAAAGTCTGCACCCATGAATGTTGCTGTCCAGTTAAGACAGTCTTGGATGTTAAAAATGGCATGATCAAATGGAAAAGGTACAACTGAGACCCTGGGTCGGTATCTTTAAGAAAATCTATAACAATATAAAGTAGAGTTAAATTATTGGGTTTTTTTATTTGTCCTACAACAATAACCATCTACACATGGCAGATGCTATCAACATTCACTTGGTGAAAGGATCTAAAATTAGGGGTCTCCCTAAAATTTTGGGAATAAGAAACATGTACTGACTTGAATGGTATTTTTGTAATTTTAATAAATTTCAAAGTGGAAAACCTCTGTTCTTGACTGCGATAGTCTACCTTGATTTTATAAATTCTTGAGACACATGTTACTAGAAACATTGAAATATGATGATCAAATTGCAGGGTCATTAGATGGAAGGAGTGACGGATTTTGTAGTCTTATGGTGATGTCTTCTGGTTCTCCTTTTCATTTATTAGGCATAATCATAGATATTGGGTATGCCTCAATCACCATCCTAAATTGCTGATGGCTCTAGTCTTAGCACCCTCAACTTGTGACAAGGCAACAAAAGACACAAAACGTTTTCCGCTAGATATTTCCATATGTTTGTAGATTTTTATTAAATTTGATCTATTAAGCTACTTGTACAACCTATTTGAATGCAGTGATTGTGACGTCGAAGCAGATTACATCTTATTTTCCTTGGTATTTTTATGTAACAAAAGGTTTTTTTCTTCTTATATTTTAGATATTATTTTGATTTTACGAGTCACCTTTGTAAAGTCTAAGACCCCTTAGTGCCTTCAATAATTCTTGTCAGAGCCTGTTCATCATTTTCTTACAATGATTCTGGGTGCAGCGTTTCACTTCTTGTCCTTTAGTAGGTTCATGAGTTCTTTTGGAGCAATATAATTGCTACTTGCATGTTCAAGGAAACTGTTGAAATGGAGTTTAACAAAATTAGGTGGTACCATTTTATTATTCTAAGTATTATATGTCTGAAATGCTTGACAATAGATGTTTGAGGAAATCATTATTTTTGTGAAGATCTGCTTGGGTATCTTTAACACAGATCATGGGATATGTTCATGGTCTTTATTATTTGAAATCTGGAAAACTATTTGGATGTCTAAGAAACTATTAACTCAAGGTTAAAGGGAGATTCTTCCTCTGTAATATGTTGTCACATGTGTGGAAGTTATTTTGGTGTTGGGTTATTGTAATTTTCAACATTTTATCTTCTCGGTAAATTCTAGTGTAGAAAGAAAATGAATTAATTGCAGTATTGAACATTATATTTCTGTTTGTTAACTGTCTTTACTGTCTTAAGAGATTTTGTTTGCATGCAGTTCGCTTTAAGAACATACGTGGACACTGGACTTAAAGAAAAGAATGGTTTAGTTTGCTACATATAATAATATTGTAATAATGAAGTTACTCACCATCGCTATTACATCCGTCGGGAAGGACACTGCATTTTTGTATCATCACAGCAATCAAGTGTTGACTCGTTTACTTTATTATATTGCAGACGAATTCGCACTGTCTTTGATGTCGCACTCAGTGTCCACCAGAACATACAACAGAGGGACATAGAAGTAGGCCGGAACATTGGTAACTGGATTCTCCGATGGCTGGACAAGATGAAACCTTCTGCACAAATTCGTGGTCCACAACCTCCAAATCTCCCAACTAACTCTTCCTCGAAAATGAATATGTCAAAGCAAGTTACTAACTCCCATCTGAAAACTCCTGGAAGCATCCAAACATCTCGGAACCAGGATTCTAGTAGGCATCTGTCTACTGCATCAAGAAATATGTGGTCTAAGCCGTTTCCGACAATTAGGATGATGATCCAGCAACAAAGATCAGCAGGTAGAGTTACACAATGCAGGAACTTGAGCATTCAGGGCCCTAAAATGGCGAGTTCAAACTTCATCGATCGAGCTAGGGGATGCGAGGGAGTTCTTAGGAAGGACATAATGCAATATATATGGCAAAACGGACAATGATCCTGCAGGTATGTCGGTTTTGGTTTTGGTTCTGGTTTTTGGGTTTCCTCATGGAGTGTGTTGGGATTCTTTTTAGATCATACTGTCAAAAATTGGGCAGAAGTTTGAAATACCCAAGAGGACACAACAGTTTTACTAAAATGTTATTTCAATAAAACAATTCTGACTTTTTTTTTTGTTTTTGCAAGGATTTTGTAATTCTAATCTCTCTCTTCCTCCGTGGCAGTAACTTGAAATTGTAGATTTTAAGGTGTTTTGGTTATTATTATTATTATTATTTTTTTTTGTGAAGAAAGGTGTTTTGGTTATTAATAATAAAAGAAAAATAGTTGATGGAATATCATTATAAGTATCCTTCTCTGTTGACTTCGAGTGCTTATATTAAGCATCCGGTCTGTCATCCCGTCTGTCACTCCACTTAAGAATGGTTCCTCCATCTGAAAAATCTTTCTCCATTTATGTCGTTGGAGTTTCCATGGAATCAAATTATTTGTGGAGATTTTATTTTTTATTTATATTTAAAATTTCAATCTAAAGTTACATAGAAGAACGCATATTAATAATAAAAAAGCTATAATAATTTAATATTATAATCAAATTTATAATTTTGTTAATTAGTATTATAATTACAGAAAATCAATATTACTATTTAACATATAGGGGATACTTCTTACCAAAAAAAAATATATAGGGGATACTGGTGTAAAAAAATCCCTAACATTGTTGGTTGAGAGTAACTTTATTTTAATATTAATAAGTTGGGTTAATTTGAGAAATAATTAATCATTTGTCTTCTAAGTTATGAATCTTGTCACTTTACATATGTAAACACGTGAAATTTGTTTCTTGAAAAAAATAAAAAAGTAGTGTTTTGTACGAGTTGGAAAAAAATCTAAATATTTTCTCTAATTTAAAATTATTATGAAATTTTAAAACGTAAAAAAAATTCAGAACCAATTAATATGCAATTGATGCAGAATACAAGAACACAATATTTGTTTTTTTAATGTTGTTTGAAACTGATCCAACTTACCAACATAAGTTTGCTAAAGTTGTTGTTGAATAGAAACATTAAAGGTATTTTTGAAATCTTATCCCTCATATATATAATTTTATTAATAATTTCAAGGAGCTTGAAAAAATCAGGATCAGATCTTGCGGGGCGGGCATTATCTCGGGCGGATACAAAAAACCATACGAGAAAGCCCCCTGCGATACCTTAACTGTAGAGTCATGTTTTATTTGTAGGATATTGAGGGACACTGTGGGAAGAAATTGGTTTATGTGCCTTAGCTAAGGCCATAGACATGATTAAGGATTGTTGGGGTTTATAGCACGAGAAAAGGGTGGAAAACCAAAAAAATTCTCACTAAAACCCTAATTAAAAGTCGAGGATTTGCGTATGATAATGAATGAATAATAAATAAAATGATTAACATACTGCTATGCTTCAGATTGAGTTCAGAAGTCATGAAACGTAAATACAAATAGACCTAAACATACAAGGAGTTGCAAATCGCTACCTCCCTCAGTAATTTTATATATGGAAATCTTGATTGTGAGATAGTGTAGTAGTACTTAGATTAATCAAAAGGAGGTAAAGGGAATGTGTCATACATGTATATTGGGAGTTATTTTCACACTAATTAGAATTTAAGCTAAATTAGAATAAAATAAAATAAAATATAATTCAATTTAAATCCTAATTAATTTAAACTAACGAATGTTTCCGAAAATCCAATTCATATATATCTTGAAATATATATGAATTTTAATGTATATAATAAAGCAAATTAAGTTTGTATTGTATTGATGCTAAGAGACGAATTGTAAGTCACTGAGATTAATCTAATTCTAATGGGATGCATTTGGATACACGTTATGTTACCGTCTAATGTCTACATATATTATAAAAAATTACGTGTTTTTAATTGTATTCCGATATATACTAAAGTTTTTTATTTATTTATTTTTGCCTTAATATACTAAAGTTTTTATACATATCATTTATTTATTTATTTCCATATGAAGGTAAAAAAATATAATTAAGCTCTTGAATTTTATTTGTTTTAAAAATCAATTTGATCAATTATTTTTCATATTGAACTTTGATTATTGAATCTGTTATAGATTTTAATATAGAGATTGAACCCTTAAAGATTTCTATTGATTCTGTTATAAGAGTATAAATATCCAATAATTACATATCTAACAGGTTCGGTCCTTATTTAATTTTTTCATCGAATTTGGACGGCACACGTCGTTATGACGATTCGGTCTATTGAAGTGGACAAATCAAACTAAGAGTTTATTGGCTAGTATGAATAGATAGTAAAAAGTAAAAATAAAATTACATAAATCAATTTCCAGTAGGTTATTCTAAACTCGATCTTCTCCTCTCTTATTTCGCGATTTCCAGCATTAGAATCACCAGCTCGATCTTCTCCCCTAACACCAAAGTTCATTTCTAGCAGGTTGTTCCAATCTCGATTTCCAGGTTGAAAGAACCTAGTGGAAATCGATTTCTGTAATTTTTTTTTTACTTTCTCTCATCTATTCAAGAAAGTTATTTTGTTATTTGTCCACACGGAAGTGAAAATGTCTAAGTCAACATGCTGAATCCCTCAAAAATTTGTGTCGCCCACACTCGATGGAAAAGTTAAATAAATGCTGAATTCATAACAAAATCAATGATCAATGGCTCAATGTAAAAAAAAAAAATTGATAAAAAACTTGATCGTTAAAACATATATAGTTCAGGGGATTAATTATACTTTTTGCCCAATCAGAACTGAGAAAACTTTATCTTTTTCGACCGATTAAGGAAACTTCAGTAAGAATCAACCGGTCGTACATAGAATTTTGAAGCCAATTATATTGAACAATATACGAAGAAGAAGAAAAACTAGTATTAGGAAGAGCATGTCTAGCGATTACATATATTTATTCACTAATTTAGGTACATCAACGAATACATGATTACTCGGTTAGAGGGTCGATTTTACACATTCGTTCAGATTTTTTTTTTTTTTTGCTAAATCGAACTTGAATAATTTTTTGTATATATGTGTGTTATAATTTGAGTGGTCAAGAACCAAATTTAAGTATTAGTATACAATTTCTCAAAATTAAGCTAGATTTCGTTTATAGTTCTAACATGTAAAAAAATTGGATTTAGGAAGGGCTGAACATATAAAAAAATTAAAAATTTTGATTTTTGATGGCCTATCAGGCAAAAAAAATTAATAATTTGGATTTAAAAAGGCCTAAGAGGCCAAAAAAATTAAAAATTTGGATTTATAGAGGTCTAACAGGCAAAAAAAAATTAGAAATTTTGATTTAGAAAGACCTAATAGGCCAAAAAAATTAGAAATTTGAATTTATAGAGGCCTAACAAGCCAAGAAAAAAAAAATTGGATTTAGAGATTCCTAACAGACCTAAAAAATTAGAAATTTGGATTTAAGAAGTACCTAATAGGTCCAAAATATTGAAATTTTGAATTTTGGACAAACATAACACGTATGGGATATATTTAATTTTTTTTATTAGTTCAATACTAGTTTCTAAAAAAAACTATAACATTTTTACATTTTTTTATTTTTAGTTTTAAAATTTAAAATTTTAATTTAGAAAATAAGTTGTTTGAGTTTCAAAAATAAGAAATTAATTTTTTTAATGGAAAAGACATAATAAAAATGAGTTCAAAAGTGTTACGAAAATAAATAAATAAATTAATAATGGTAATATAGTTTTATAATTATTGAAAAATAGAATTTAAATAAATAAACACTTTCTAAAATAAATTGAGGTTGAGAGAAATTGAACCTAAAACCTTTAAAAAAAGCAAGTATTTTAACCATCTCATCTACCTTCAAACAATGAAATATTACTACATAGAATCTATATAGACTAATATTAGGGGAGCTGAAACTACTTGAAACCATGGTAGTTCCGGCGGCCGGAGGGGCCCAGACCCCTGTATCCGCCCCTGTTTAGGTATGAACATTTTTGTAATCATTGTTGGTATGTTTTCATCCTTAAATTAATTTTATATTTCATTATGTACTTTACAAAATAACCATGGTATCTCCCTAACTTTCAAATATCACATTTTGTAGAAAAAAATATAATCAAGTGGGATAATCTACAAAATGTTATTGCAAAAAAAACCGTTGGCTCTACGATTTTTAGAGAAAAATACCATATGAGTAAGAACTCAACACCCAAAGACGAACACCCTCGTTGTTAAGCACAACCAATGATGGATTTAGGATTCACTAAATGATATGCTTTTCTGTGATTTATGAATGTTAAATTGATATTCTTTTAGTGTTTTGACATAAAAACAAAAATTAAAGTATCATCCACAGTTTTCATAGAATTATCGGTGTTTTCCAACGACCAGTAGGTACTCAAGCCCCCCTTAAACCTCTCTGAATATGTTCCTCCGCACAATAGCCGCTACATCACTTGTATTTTTAGTGCAAAAAATCGAGACGTCTACATTGCATTTCAATTAACCAGTATCCGACGACTTCCAATTGATCGGGCTCCTCCCTAAGTTGACGGAGCTACTTTAATTCAACCCAGTTGTAAGGGTCAGCCCTGGGTCTAAGTCATGGGTGTGCTGGACTAGTCCCCAAATTCTTTTATTAGGTCTATATATATATATATATATATATATATATATATATATATATATATAGAGTAAATTTTTTTTTACTTATATTAATATATTTTAGGCTTTAAAAGGCCCAAATAATTGACATTTATGAAAGAAAATTCATTGAATAAGTTGTCAGGGACCGAGTCCTGTCTTGTAATGGAGTCCTATCTATGCCTCTCATGTCTTTCTTTCCTTTGTTTGGGACTCACTAACACACTCCATGTTGAGTTACAGATTCTTCCGTCGTATCTCACTATGCGCATCCATTTACCAGCAAAGAAAGGATCCAAAGGTGCTAAAATCAGTGCTCAAGTCGTCCAGTATAGAATGAGTGTAGTAAGCCAAAGCGGTTTCTTTTTCCCGTCATGTTCTTAGAGAAAATAAATCTTTTTGGTTTTGGATGAATGCATACCGTACAATTATTAATGAAATACTTATTTTTATCATGTATTGAAATATTTTAATTTTTTTTACATTCAATTGTTTTTATTAAACAGCCCTTATAAGTTATTTTACCTAGGACCTATAAATTATCAGGATATGCCCTACCAGTTGTAGCACGATAACAGACTGACTTCCCATGCCCATTATTCATATATGTCATATACCTTTTTTTGTAACTATTTTCTGTTAGCCCTTTTATGAGTGTCAAACTGCTTGATGCAACCATCTAATCGACTAGATGAGAGTAGACGAGTGGTGGAAGAAACTGGGTCAAAGGGGCAACATACCGGAGAAAAGAGAAAGGCTATTAGGGTGAAAAACCCTCACTCGGCGTGTGAGACTGTCCACTCTCCGAGTGAGGTTGCAACTGGAAATGGGCATGAGCGAATTTCACACACCGAAGGACAGAATGGCAGCCACACGTCGTGTGGAGTGACTCACATGCCGTGTGGCACTCACTCGGCGTGTGGGGTGATTTTTCAGCAAAACGAACAAATAGACAATGCCATCATTTTTTCTATTCCTTTTCATAATTTACTGTTTCGTCACTCATGTAACTACTGTCTTACCATTTAAGGATAATAACATAAATGTCATTTATCATTTTATTCCCTATTTACCCCTTTTCATTGTTTATTGAGTTGTAGCCCTAGTGGGTATCTAGGTCTTTTGTTCTTGAATTGAGAGAGGTATATAATCCTCATTTCTTGTATTGAAACACGACTTTTCATTAATCAAAATTATAATCTTCTCTTTGAAGCTTTTGTTAAGGTTTATACCTTCAACAATGGAGGATTTATGATTTCTTACGGGTTTAGCCCATGAATACTGGGATTAACTCCTTCTAGTTTAGCTAGAGAATAAACATATTTGTTGATTTAAAATTAAAATCAACTCGTTCAACATTAATCCGTATGACTGCTACTAGGACATCTGCCCTTTTTCCAAACCAGATATTTGAACATGGGGCATCTTGATATTTTTAAGTAAGATAAACAAGCATCATTTTGTCGAATCCCTTCTGAGTTGCCTCCAAGAACGAGTCTTTTCCCTTTTTGGGCCACGCTCAGACTCTTCTAGGTGCTGGCTCATGGTCGCCTTTAGCCCGAATATGAAAACAACTTTCATCCAATTTGGCACAAGAAAAATCAGTAAACTTCTATGGAGTATTAATAAGGGCTTCCTACATAAATATCATCATTAACTACAAAATTACAACTGAATCATATTATCAAACTTAATTTTGAATATGTCATATTTTTCATATATAACCAATAAAGTATGCTTTTACCTTAATTTTGAATAATAAACAGCTCACTAGCATTATATGCAAATATGTATTAAAATTTTATAATAATTATATATTTAGATAATTTTTTCCATAAAAAGATATATATCTAAATTTCAACCATTATATATTTAGTAAAACATTATGTGTAATTATTATGTATATTGTTGGTGATGATTATTTTAAGCATGTGTATGGATAGTGGCTCTCACAAGAGGAGCACCACTCCAAATATTTTTATAGCTAAAAATATTGAAAAATAAAATAAAATTTTAAAATAATGTAATATATAAAATAAATGAATGATGATGGGCGCATATTAATTAATAAAAATTACAAAGCTGGGGTCATACTGAAATTCTCTATAAATGCTGAATGGTTTGATACAAATAAAATTATAAAATCAAAGACCAGAAAACTTTATAATAATATTAATATATACATTACATTGTATGAAATGGGAATGCTAAACAAGTCCTACTTCTACTTCTACTTCTTCTTCATCGCCGTCGCTGCTGGTGGTCGTCGGTTGAGTTCCATGGATCTCCTTCGCCGGAACCTTTTGCCAAATGGACGTGGACTTGCTCTTACACCTCCTATGGGGTATTTCTTTCCTTTTTTTCTTTTTCTTTTTCTTAATTTTAATTGAATCAGCTAAATCAAATATAGGAAAAACTTTAAAAAGAGTTCGTGATTTGAATTCAAATCTTATATATGCAAGGTGACTTCTTATATTTTTATATTTGTTTTTTTAAATTGCGATAATAATTTTGAAAGAATGTCTTAATTTATCAATTGCATAAACTACATGTTTATTTATTTATTTTTGCTGTGGGATGGGAATATTCTTGAATTTTAAATCTATCAATTTGTCTATGATCATGTGAGGTTTTAACTCTGATATTTGGTTTTTAGCATACACCCAACTTATGTTCTGCAACAAAACAATGATATCATCCCTTTCCACACACAAAAAAAAAAAAAAAAGATATAACCTTTTTTTTTTTTTTTTTCCTTTCAAGAATGATATAACCTTAATCTTCTACGTTACTCTCTCTAGCTTCTAGAATAGGAATGATAATTAAAAAGAAAAATATAAAAATATACCCAACATGTAAACCATGTGCAATTTAACATTAATTTACCGACATTATTATAAAATATAGATATTTTATTCTTTATTTGGTACCAATTGCATATTAATTTGTTTTAAAAAAATCATATTTTCTGTGATTTAATAATAAAATAGAAAATTAATATTTATAAATTCAGCGAAATATTTTAATTTTTTTTTTGGTCAATTTGTACGAAAAAAACAGTATTTTTTTCCACATCTAATCATAGGTTTATGACCTGTTACTAATTGGTGGTAAAATGACTCACATGTAAAGTGTAAATGACAAAATTTATGGCCGAGAAAAGAGTTTGATAAATTATTTCTCAAATTGAACCACCTAGATAATGTTAGATGTAAAATTGCTTTTGACAGCCAATGTTATAGATAAAATTGTACCATTTTAGATATTAAAAGTAAATACTTCTAACTGTAACGTTAAACGTATTTTCACATCTTATGGAAAGAAAATTATTTTTATCATCAACATCCAACTTTAATATTTTATTTCATGAAAAAAACTTTTAATTTTTTTTTTTTTGAAAGGAAAACCTTTAATATTTTATTAAGGGAAATAGTCTAGGGTAAATTACACCCAGGGCCACTGGATTTTACACATTTTAATATTGTGGCCACTTAACTTCAATTTTTAACGGTATGACCACTAAACTTTTACACTTTTTTAACATCGGTGGTCACTCAACGTCTCAAATCAACCGTTGACGGTCTCAAAATAAAAAAATTCGAAGAGTTAATGATATTCTAAGAAATTTTAATTCTTGAAAATTTTCGTTTTGAGGTCATTTAGGTGTTGTTTGGTCAGGAGAGAGATAATTTTTAGAGAGGGAAAGGTCCGAAAAGGGTGATTTTGAAAAATAAAATGTCGTTCTGAACAACTTTAATTCTTAAATATTTTGATTTTAAGGTCGTTAATGGTCATTTTAAGGAATTAATTAAAGTTGAGTGGTCATTGATGTTAAAAAAATATAAAATTCAATAACTATATCGTTAATAATTGAAGTTCAGCAATCACAATTTTAAAATGGGTAAAGTTCAATGTCCATGGGTGTAATTTACTCAAATAGGTTATGAGTCGAGCCTGATTTATCCTAAGTTATTATTATTTTATATGGCAGGTGGAACAGTTGGAATCACTTTAACTGCCATATTGAAGAAAATTTGATTAAGGAAACAGGTACCTAAATAATTTAAGGAATAAATTTTTATATAATTTGATATTATTATTATAGAAGTATATGTTTGAAAATGTTATGAATATGCAATGCAGCGGATGCAATGGTATCATCTGGACTTGCTACACTTGGATATGAATACATAAACCTAGGTTAGGTTAGCTGCCTCTTTTTCAATTAGGTGTTTAATTAATAAAAAATTAGTTACCTAATTTTGTATTTATTTATATGTTAGATGATTGCTGGGCTGAACTGAACAGAGACCCTCAGGGAAATTTGGTTCCAAAAGCATCAGCATTTCCTTCAGGAATAAAGTCGTTAGCCGATTATGTACATAGCAAAGGCTTAAAGCTAGGGATTTACTCTGATGCCGGGTCTGTATCATTAATTAATTATTATGTTGATAATTATATATATAATTAATGAGAGGATAATCTAATCTTATTTGAATTAATTGTTGTGAAGAACTCAGACATGTAGTAGAACAATGCCAGGATCATTGGGTCACGAGGAACAAGATGCTAAAAACTTTGCTTCTTGGGTACATTCATTAATTCTTAAATCTTTTTTTTTCGAAAAGTAATTTAATTCTTAAATCTTAATCATTACTTTAACTTATTTGTTCAAGTTAATTAAATCGGATAATCCATATCTATATGCAGGGAATTGACTACTTGAAGTACGATAATTGCTTCGATACTGGTACAAGTCCAAAACAGAGGTACTTATTTTATTATAGGGTTAAGGTGCAAAAATACCCCTAACGTTTTGGGTTAGGAGCAATTTTACCCCTAACGTCTAAAATGGTGCAATTTTACCCCTAATGTTTGTAGCCAGGAGCAATTTTATCCCTAACGTTGATAAATTGGGTCAATTTCAGAAATAATTCATCAAACTGTCTTCTCGGTCATAAATCTTATCATCTACACTTCACATGTGCGTCATTTTATCAATAACAAATCATAAACATATGTCGGGATGTGAAAAAAAAAAAAAAAATAATAAAAAATATACTGTCTTTTGTACGAAGTAGACAAAAAAATTCAAAAAATTCACCGAATTTATAAATATTAATCTCAAATTCTATTATTAAATTACAAAAGACATGAAATCTTTTTTTTAGAATGAATTGATATGCAATTGGTGCAAAATAATAAACAAAAACATCTGTGTTTTATAATAGTGTCTGAAATTGACCCAAATTACCAATGTTAGGGGTAAAATTGCTCTTGGCTACAAACGTTAGGAGCAAAATTGCACCATTTTAAACGTTAGGGGTAAAATTGCTCCTGACCCAAAACATTAGGGGTATTTTTGCACCTTAACCCTTTATTATATTATTATTATGTGCTAATTCACTCATTAATTATAATTAATCCAACTCAAATTAATTAATTATAACAGATATCCAGTTATGAGTAAAGCCCTGCTCAACTCCGGAAGACCAATTTTCTTCTCCTTGTGCGAATGGTGAGTATTTTTCCATTAAGTTTTTATGGTTAGATCTTAATTTTTGTCAGGGTATATTTGAACTTTTCCAAAAATACTTGGACTTATTCCTATTTGTATTATTTTTGTTTTAGGGGGCAAGAAGATCCAGCAACATGGGCCTCAACTCTTGGGAACAGTTGGAGAACGACAGGAGACATATCAGATGAATGGGAGAGGTCTTTTTTATTAAATTAATTAGGGTATAGCCGCAAATTATTTATCACCGTCTTTATTTGGACAATTTTACCATTTCCATAATTTGTTTACATAACTGATTTTTTTTTTTTTCTAGAGAATTGGCCAAAATTTAGCCTAGGCGAAAAAAATTTAGTGACGAAAAATACTAAATCGTTCAATTTTTTGTGACGAAAAACGCAAAATTGTCATAAAAAATATGTATTATTTTCATGAGTTCTTTGATTAAAAAAACGTAAATTTTAATGTTTCCGATTCGTAATCATCAATTTCCGGGGTTCAGGTTGTCACACGTCAATTAGTTTCATAATTTCAATTATTATTATTTGTGTTTATGATTTTGGAGTGAGAATTTTTAGTATTTGATCAAAATCATGAGAAGAGCAAAAATGTCCAAATGGGAACAGTAATAATTTGGGGTGGTATTTAGCAGTACACATTAATATTACAAATTCAGTCACGAGATAAGTAATATATTCTCCTCCTTGCATGCAGTATGATATCTCGAGCGGAAGAAAATGATAAATGGGCATCTTATGCTGGACCTGGAGGTTGGAACGGTAAATCTACAGTTAACTTTATATTTTTATTTTTTAAATTTTATAAGTTTTTATATAAATAATAAATAAATGAAACAGATCCTGATATGCTTGAAGTTGGAAATGGAGGGATGTCAACAGAAGAGTACAAATCTCATTTCAGTATATGGGCATTGGCAAAGGTATTTATATCGTGTTTGGATTACCTGTTATTTACTGTTACAATTTACTACTATTTATTATTAAAAAAAAAAAACTGTTTTTCAAAAAGTAGGAAAAAGTAGGATTTTCTATTTTCTATTTTCTATTTTACTGTTTTTCTTCTCGAAGAAGCTCTTTGTTATTACTAAAAGCTTTGAAAGAGATTCCCTTGTTCGCCCCTCCCCGGATAAAGAGATCCTGCTAGTTGGCTGGAGTAAGTCTAGAGAAGGGTTTGCTAAGTTGAATACTGATGGCTCCTGCCTTAGCAATGGCAGAATTGCTGCTGGAGGAGTTCTTCGGGATGCTGGTGGCAATTGGATGGCGGGGTTTACCCATAACTTGGGGACGGACTCCTCCTTTTCTGCGGAGCTCTGGGGTATCTTGTCAGGTATTAAACTCGTCATTCGCATGGGTGTTAAAAAGCTCTCGGTGGAATTTGATAATCTGGAGGCTATTAACAGGATTTCAGATAGCCAGGCTGTTTGTCTGAAGAGCCAGAATCTCATCAAAGCTATTTTGAGGCTTCGTCCTGCCTTTGAGTATCTTAATTTCTCCCATATTTTTAGGGAGCAAAACCGCGTGGCGGATCGCTTAGCAGCTGCTGGGCATGGGAGAATGTTAGGTGTTTCTACCCTATCTGTTCCTCCTTCTTTTCTTTTGCCTTCTCTCCTAGAGGATAGGATTGGAGTCAGCCTTCCTAAACTGATCCCGGTGTAGGTTTTTTTGTTGGTTTTGTTTTTTTCCTTTCCTTTCTTACCCAAAAAAATAAAAGGCCATCAGTAAATTCTAACCAAACATTTAAATGGAGTAACGAACACCCTGTATATTTTAATTTAATAATTACATTTCAGGTTGATTGATAATATAGTTATGTACATACAGGCTCCACTTCTGATTGGGTGTGATATTCGATCAATGACCAATCAAACATATGAAATTCTAAGCAACAGTGAGGTCATTGCAGTTAATCAAGGTAAAATTTTATTCATTACCACTTTCAAACATTTTATTTTAAACAATAACTTATGTCTACTTATACAGATAAACTGGGCGTTCAAGGGAAAAAGGTGAAGAAAGAAGGGGATGCAGAGGTGTGGGCAGGTCCATTGAGCAATAGTAAGGTAGCAGTAGTGCTGTGGAATAAAGGGTCATATAGAGCTACAGTACTGCATATTGGTCTGACATTGGTCTTAACTCAACTGCTACTCTCCACGTTCGAGATCTATGGGCTGTGAGTTTTTTCATTTACTTTCATTTCTAATGTCTAATATAATATATCACCCGCTCTCTCAACTTCTCCGTAAAATTAGATTGATTTCCTTAATTTTGTTAGTGTCTTACCAACTTCCCAAACTTACTTATTTCGTATCACCAACTCCCTAAATTATCCATAAAAGTATATTAGCTTCAGTGGTAAATACAAGGTTGATCGGTTGGAGGAGACGATTTTACACATGGTGTGTAATTTTTTTTTTTTTTTTTTTGCTAAATCGGTGTCTAATATTAAAAAAAATCGGATTTTGAGAGAGCCTAATAGGTGAAATACATTAGAAATTTAGACTTAAAGAGTGCCTAACAGGTCCAAAAAAAATTGAAATTTTAGATTTAGAGAGAACTTAATGTTAATGGAACCTGAGCCAATTTTGGGGTACTAATATACCACCCGAGCTAAATTTTTTGGAAACATGGGGGCCGGAACCACCACAACCTTAAATTTTGTGGAGACATGAGAGGCGAAACTACTCGTGGCCATGGTGGTTCCGACGGCCGGAGGGGCCCGGGCCCCCTGTCTCCGCCCCTGATTAGTTTCTTGCACTTTGCAAGTGTCTCACCAGCTTCATAAATTTGCTTATTCCGTAACAACTAAATACAAAAACTATAATACTAATTCTCGATCTTCATCCATATCTCTTAAACCTGCAACACTAACTCTTATAATAGGTTGAAAGGTATGAGAAGAGAAAAAAATTATATTTGAAATTGATGAAGACGTATTTTTAGAATTTAGATTTAATAAGTTTTTGTATTTAGTTGCTATGGAATAAACAAGTTTAGTGAGCTGGTGAGACATTTGCAAAGTGGATGGAGCTAATCTACTTTTATGGACAAGTTTAGAAAATTGGTGATACGAAATAAGTAAGTTTAGGGAGTTGGTGAGACACTAAAAAAGTTCATGGAGTTAGGCTCTGTTCTTTATCGCTGAAAAAAACTGAACTGAACTGAACTGAACTGAATTGAATTGAATTGAACTGAACTGAACTGAACTGAACTGAATACTGCTGAATACTGAACTGAATTTAACTGAATACTACTGAATACTGAACTTAACTGAATGCTACTGAACTTAACTGAATGCTACCGAACTTAACCGAACTTAACAATAATGATGATATTAGACTTTAAAATAATTTTCATGATAATATTGGACATTAATGAACTTATAATAATAATAATGGTTCTAATAAATTTAATAATATCAATAATAAATAAATATATTATTAAAGATAAAACTAAATTGAATATCAAATAAAAGCTCGGGATGATAAAATCTTGACTCGATAAAAGCCTATGAAATTAAATAAAAATAAGTCTAATTTAAATTAAAAATACAAATTACATATAAACACAAATTTATATATAATTTAAAGCCTATGAAATTAAATACAAATCTTTATATGAATACAAACTCTTAACTTTTTTATTTTAATTAAGGGTTAAAGTGCAAAAATAACGTTTTGGGTCAGAAGTAATTTTACTTCTAACGTCTAAAATGGTGGAATTTTATCCCTAACATTGATAAATTGGATAAATTTGAGAAATAATTCATAATATGGATGCAATTCCTAATTTTTAAATATGGATGCATACTTTAGTTTTATTAAACCATATATACTTTAATAAACTATCATTGCTTGACTTTTATCTAATTTATAGATAATGATAAACTATAAATAATAATAATAATAAATTATAGATAAATAATAATAATATAATTTATCATAATTTATCATAATTTATTATTATTATTATTTATAGTTTATCATTATCTATAAATTAGATAAAAGTCAAGAAATGATAGTTTATTAAAGTATATATGGTTTAATAAAAATAAAATAAAACTAAAGTATACATCCATATTTAAAAATTAGGAATTGCATCCATATGCAATTATAATAATTATAATAAGCCATATGCCAAACGTGAGAAATGACGAAAAAAGGGGAGAAAGGGGAGAAGAGCGATCTGGGGCGTTTTAGGGTTAAGGAGGCAGGGGGCGGCTGGACGGCGCTAGGGACGAGTGCGGTTGGCGTGGCCATGGGAGGCGTGAGCGGGCAAGGTGGTGGCTCGGCGCGGGATGATGGGGGTGGGGCGGTTCTGGGCGGCGACAGGCATCGTGAGCGATCTCTGGATCGCGGTCGGCCGCCCTTCGTGGAGGCTTCGGATCGGAGCACGACGCCTGTCTCGGGTTGCGATGGCGAGGAAAAATCGGTGAAGCCGCAGGATTGGTGGGAGGTTGATGCTGAGATCCGTTTGATTGGGGATGGATCGGGACAGAGGTGCGGGGAGCCGGGAGCTTATTCGGGCGGTGTGGCGAGAAGCTTGGGGGAAGGGGGCGAAAAGCGGCCTCTTTCGGAGGGAGACGCGGCCAGCTCCGCGCAAAATGGTAGGCAGATAATCTGCGGCAGCGGGGGTGCAGTGGGTTTGATGTTTCAACCCGGGGCTGTGGACCAGCCAGTGTTGTTGGCTTCTGCCCAAAGTCCTAGGGTGATTGGTGAGGCGAGTGTGATCCCGGGGACTGTTCCGTTGACTCAAGGGGCTATGGACCTAAATTCATTTAAACCTAATTCTAATCCAGATTCCGGTAAACCAATTAATTTGGTAAATAATCCTAAACTAATTAATTTGGTTAACAATCTTAATGTGGATAGTGAGATAGGGAAAACATCTTGGAGAGATAAGGTGTTAGGGGTTGTTGAGGAGGAGCCTATGCTGGAGGATTTCTCTATTGAGGATGGATCAGAGGAGTTTTTATCCGACTCGGATGCTGAAGATGGAGAGCTTGATGACCCGCTTTGCCCGGTGATCCGTCTGTCTTCTGAGGATAAGCGATTCCTCAGATCGAAGTGGAAATTAGCCTTGATAGTCACGGTCCTTGGTAAGAGGATTAGTTTCAATTACTTTGCCCAGAGGATTCAGGCACAATGGGGAAAGAAAGGAAAAATTACCATTATAGACCTTGAAAATGATTATTATGTAATCAAGTTTACAAGTGCTGAGGATTTCAACACTGTGGTTAATGGAGGACCTTATATTATCTCTAACCATGTGTTGGCTTTAAGGCCATGGGTCCCAAATTTCAATCCTCATGATTGCTCTGTGAAAAGGATCCTTACCTGGGTTAGATTCCCAGGCCTTCCTATGGAATACTACAATGAAAGATTCTTGAATAAGATTGGTGGCCTGGTTGGGATGGTTCATCATGTTGATAAAACTACCATTGGGGCAGTAAGAGGCAAGTTTGCCAGGGTTTGTATTGACATTGATCTTGCTAAACCTCTTCTGTCCAAGTTCTGTGTTAAGAATAAAGTATTTCACATTGAATATGAAGGCCTACACAATATCTGCTATGAATGTGGCATGTTTGGCCATACTTATGATGGCTGCCCACAATTGAAGAAGGTGGTGGAGGAAAGGGAAGCTCCTACCACTAGTAGAGTTGTTGATAATCATGGTGATGGAAGGAATTTTGGCCCATGGATGCTTGCCAAAAGATCGAATAGAAGGAGACCAAATGCTAATGTTGTTAGGAGTCTCTCTCCAGACATCAACAAAGAGATAGCCTCTATCCATATTAATTATGAGACAAAGGACAAGGTTCCTGAGAGAAAAAGGGGTGAGGGGGCGGGTAATGTCTCAACTACTGGCTCAGGATCAAGGTTCGGGGTCTTGTCGATGGAGGAGGGACAGGAAGTGGATCCTGCTGTTGGGCATGTGGAGTCATGTATGCCAGGTCTGGAGACGGCTGAGCCTGCTTCCTCTCTAGGTGACTCTATTAACCCCCTTTTTATTTCTACAGCTGACACCAAAGGGAGTCTCCATACTATCCCCTCTTCTGGGAAAGGGTTCAATAAAGAGGTTAGTAGTTCGAATCCTCTTATTGATGTTCCTATTGGAAAGGCTATGGGAATCAAGAAGTTTAATATTAAGAAACCCAAAGCCAAACCTAAAAAGAACCATAATCTTGTGGATTCTTGGGATAAAAGGGGGCCTTCAGGTTCCTCTTCTAGGCTCTCTGGAGCCCCGAATAAATACCTGATCTAGGGGTTTGGTCTCGAGTCAGTAGTTTTCCTTTCTGATGGACTTCTTCGTTTGGAATGTTAGAGGGGCGGCAAGCAAGGCTACCCGCATCCATGTTAATGATCTTATTAAGCAATTTAATCCTTCTTGTTTTGCTCTTCTGGAGACCAAGGTCAGTGGTTCCAAAGCAGATGAAGTGGTTAGTAAGTTTAAAAACTGGAGTTGTGTTAGATCGAAGGCTACTGGTCGGGCTGGGGGGATTTGGCTTTTTTGGAAGCCAGGTCAAGTTAATATTGACATTATCAGGATGGACAGACAATTTATCCATTGTAAGGTTTGTTGTCCTGGTAACAGTCCTTTCTTTGTCACCTTTGTGTATGCTGATCCTGTGTTATCTAACCGGAGAAGGCTGTGGGAGATCCTTTATTCTATCAGTACTAGTATGAGGGATGCTTGGATGGTGGCGGGGGACTTTAATGGCATTGCCCTTATGAGTGACCAAAGAGGAGGGGGTAATCATTATGTGAACCGGTGCCTTAATCACATGCAGAGTATGGATTTATGCGGGCTTTCTGACCTGGGGGCCGCTGGTCATAAGTTTACCTGGAAAAGGAACAACGTGTTTGTTCGGTTGGACAAGGTTTACGCTAATACTGCTGCGATCTATAGATTCCCTGAGGTAAATGTGCTTAACCTCCCTTTCCATCATTCTGACCATTGTCCTATCCTGGTTAAGCCGGTTAAAGGCAATCGGCTTAAAGGAAACAGACCTTTCAGGTATCTTGTTGCTTGGGATTCCCATCCTGAGTTTAAGAACTTTGTCAAAGATAATTGGCATCCTCACTCTGATGTTCTCCGTGCTGCTGAGGGGTTCAGGAGGAATGTGGAAGGGTGGAATAAAAACACCTTTGGCCATATTATCAGAAGGAAGAACAATCTTTTGAGAAGGATGGAAGGCGCTCAATGTTGTTTGGAGATCCGTTTTGACCACAATCTTAACTGTCATCTCAGATCCCTTCAAAACGAGTTGGAGGCTGTTCTTAGACAGGAAGAGCTTCTTTGGTTCCAGAAATCTAGGAAGGCTTGGATTAAGGATGGGGACCGGAATACCAGGTTCTTCCACCTTTCTACGATTATCAGGAGACAGAGAAACAGGATCGATGCCATTAAAGATTCCAATGGTGTTTGGACTTTTGAGGAAGAAGATATCCGGCGGGTTGCCCTCGAGTTCTACAAAGACCTCTTTAAAGAGGATGCAGTGGACTTAATGTGTGCCCACTCTGGGATTTCCTTTCCTAGATTAGGGGAGGAAGTTATTAAGGAAGCTTTCCAGCCTATTGACCTGAAAGAAATCGATCGTGCTTTCTCCAGTATCGGCTCCACTAAGGCTCCGGGGATCGATGGTATTCCTGCTAGTTTCTACCATAAACACTGGGACGTTGTGAAAGAGGGTATTTACAACTTTGTGTTAGGAGTTTTTGGTGGTTCCAATGATATTAGGCTGGTTAATAAAACCCTCCTAGTTCTGATCCCGAAAGTTGATAAGCCTTCCTCCTTTCTTCAGATGAGGCCTATCAGTCTTTGCAATGTGCTTTATAAAGCCATCACTAAGATTGTGGCTAATAGAATCTGGCGTATCCTCCCGGATATTATTAGCCAGAATCAAGGGAGTTTTGTTCCGGGCAGGCAAATGATGGATAATGTCGTTATTGCCCAGGAGATGGTCCATTCCATGAAGATAAAGAAAGGCAGAAAAGGGATTGTGGCTCTCAAACTGGACTTAGAGAAAGCCTATGATCGCTTGAACTGGAGCTTTCTTCTGGATAGTCTGCTTAAAGCTGGTATCCCTGAAAACTGGAGGAAGTTAATTGAGAACTGCATTTCTTCTCCTACTTTCCAAGTTATGATTAATGGAGATATGTCAGAGGAGTTTTCCCCCTCCAGGGGAATTCGCCAAGGTGATCCGATGAGCCCCTTCCTGTTTGTTATTGCTATGGAAAGATTGTCTCACCTGATCCAGGAGGCGGTTAGCAAGGGTCTTCTCCACCCCGTGTCCATCAATAAACATTGCCCTCCTATCACCCACTTATTCTTTGCTGATGATGTGATGCTTTTCGTTGAGGGATCAGAGGATCAAATTAGTGTGGTGATGGATATCCTTAATTGCTTCTGTATGGCGTCTGGCCAGAAGATTAATATCCAGAAGTCTCGAATGCTTTGCTCTAAGAACATGGATATTAGCTTGAGCAGAAGACTTAGCAATCTCAGTCCTTGGGTAAGTATCTTGGGGTTCCTCTTCATAGCGACAGAGTCTCTAAAGCTTCTTTTAAAGATACTCTGGACAAAGCCAACGGTTTATGTGCTAGTTGGAAAGCCAATTCTCTTTCGCTTGCCGGTCGCCTTACCTTAATCCAGTCTGTCAACTGTGCGGCTCCAAACCATATTATGCAAGCCTGTAGGCTCCCTGAGCCGGTTCTCAAAGATCTTGATAAAATCAACCGGCGTTTCCTTTGGGGAGATTCTGGGAGTGGGAGGAAGGTTCACCTGGTTCCTTGGAAGGAGGTCTGCCAACCGAAGAGCAAGGGGGGCATTGGCATCAGACAAGCAAGAGATAACAACAAGGTCCTCTTGATGAAACTTCTCTAGAGAATGTGGCAATGCCCTTCCTCTCTTTGGGTTCGTCTTCTCTGTGGTAAGTATCGGAAAGATAAAGTTTTTGGTGGCCCTAAGGAGAGAGTTGTCAGTTGTTCCTTCCTCTGGAAAGGGCTCAACGCTGTGTTTGCGGAGTTCTGTACAGGAGTTGGCCTGGAGGTGGGAAATGGTCAGTCCATCAGTTTCTGGTATGATACATGGATCGGTGACAAGCCGCTTATAGAAGTGTGTAATTCCCCCCCTCCGAATTACACCCGTTGCTGGAAAATTGCCGATGTGGTGAACTCTGAAGGTGACTGGATCTGGTCAAAGTTTGATACCTTCTTTAACATGGAAACTCTCCTGAAAATGAGAGGAATCAAAATTAGTAATCAAGAGGAAGATAAGGACAAGCTCTGCTGGGCCCTGACCAACAATGGCGCTTATTCTTGTAAATCGGCCTATGAAGCCTTTTTCCCTAACAGGGACGAGCCTCCCTTAGATATCTGGAAGTTTATCTGGGCCCTTAAAATCCCTTACCGTATTAGGAGTTTCCTTTGGCTGGGAGTCAAGAACAGGTTGCTCACTAACGCGGATAGACACAGAAGGCACTTGGCGGAGTCGGGAGCCTGCAGTAGATGTAGTGGCCATGTTGAAACCTTGTGCCATGCTCTTAGGGACTGCCCCAAGAGTAGAGAGGTGTGGAGTAAGGTTCTTCCTCTCCACTTTCTCCCTTCCTTTATGACTCATTCTGAGGTTGACTGGTTCTCGGAGGGAGCAAGTGGGAAGTTATTAGCTGATATGGAACATGGTGACATTTTCTTCGCTATTATCTGTCACCAAATTTGGAAATGGAGGAATGAAGAGTTATTTGCTGAGAAGACTATCCTTATCCCTGACTTACTTGATTACTTCTCGAAAAAGCTCTCTGTTATTTTAAAAAGCTTTGAAGGGGAGCCCCTTGTTAGACCTTCCCCGGATAAAGTGGTTCATTTAGTTGGTTGGAGTAAGCCTAGAGAATGGGTTGTGAAGCTGAATACGGATGGCTCCTGCCTTAGCAATGGCAGAATTGCTGCCGTAGGAGTTCTTCGGGATGCTGGTGGCGCTTGGCTGGCTGGGTTTACCCATAACTTGGGGATGGGCTCGTCCTTTTCTGCGGAGCTCTGGGGTATTCTGTCAGGCATTAAACTTGCCATTCGCATGGGTGTTAAGAGGCTTGCGGTGGAGTCTGACAATTTGGTGGCAATCAACAGGATTTCTGATAGCCAGGCTTTTTGCCTTAATAGCCAGAATCTTATCAAAGCTATTTTGAGGCTTCGTCCTGCCTTTGAGGCTCTTAGTTTCTCCCATATTTATAGGGAGCAAAACCGCGTGGCGGATCGCTTGGCAGCTGCTGGGCATGGGGGGATGTTAGGTGTTTCTACCCTTTCTGTTCCTCCTTTTCTTTTGTCTACTCTTCTTGAGGATAGGGTTGGGGTCAGCCTTTCTAGACTGATCCCGGGTTAGGTTTTTTGTTTGTTTGTTTTCCTTTCCTTTCCTACCAAAAAAAATAATAATAATTATAATAAATTATATATAAATAATGATAATATAATAAATAATGATAAATTACTGAATACTGAAACTGGATGCTGAAACTGAATGCTGAAACTGAATGCTGAACTGAACTGAACTGAACTGAACTGAATTGAATTGAACTGAACTGAACTGAATTGAACTGAACTGAACTGATTGTTACTGAAATTAAGTGATAAAGAACAGAGCCTTAATCTATTTTATGAACAAGTTTAGGGAGCTGGCAATGTATTAGGCCAATTTCTAACTAAGATTTTTTTTAGGGTAAAGTTCAAATAAAACCCATGTAGTTTCACTAATTTTCAGATAAAGGATTATGGTTTACTTTTTGTCAAAACGAGGATTGATGTTTCACACTTTTAATAATGTTATTAAAACTATCTTTAACGATCTGAAAATGAAAATTTTCAAGAATTAAAGTTGTTCAATGCCATATTTTCTATGGAACTACATTTTCGATTTTAGAAAATCATCTTTTTTGGAACTTTCTCTCTTTAAACATTAACTTTCTGTCTCTTTACCAAATATCATCTAAATAATCTCGAAATAAAAAAGTTGAAGAATTAAAGTTGCTTAAAATATTAGTAGTTTTTAAAATATGTCATTTTTGAAGTCGTCAATGGTGATTTTAATAGTATCAATCGAAAAAGTCCTTATTTTGCTAAATTCGAAAACCTCAGTCCTCGTTTTGACAAAAAGTAAATCATAGTCCTTTATCTGAAAATTAGTGAAACCACATGTGTTTTATTTGAACTTTACCCTTTTTTTAGTAGGATTAAAGTTCAATTTCACTTCCGTATCCAAAATTTTGTTATTTGCCATCTCAAATATTATTTGGTAACATTTGTACTTGAAGTATCCCTATAGGTGATATTTGACAAATTTTAGATGAAAATTTTTCCAATTTGTTAAATTTTCTATATGACAATTTTTAACACGTGGCATGTACACGTACCAATTTTTTTTTTCTATATACACTTAATATGTGGATAAACAATGAACATGTCACATGTCAAAAATTGTGTCATGATGAAGAATTAACAAATCAGATAATTTTATTAATTCAAAATGATTAATATCCACCTATGGGAGTAACAATGTCAAATGGCAAAATTTTGGATACACACAAGCCAAATAAGCTTTTATGCTTTTTTATTATAATTGATTGAGAAATTTGTATGTGACTGCAGCACTCAAACGAAGGATCGGTTAAAGGACAGATTTCAGCAGATTTGGATTCTCATGCTTGTAAAATGGTGATTTTAACACCATTCACTTAGCAAGGAGACTTTGTCATTCTCCGTAAACTAAAACTGGTCTTAATTACACATAATTATATTACTCAGTTAACTTTAAAGATAAGTTGTAATGTAATGAATCAAATGAAGATGTGGAAACAATAATTAGCACAACCCTAGACATCAATAAATTAGCACAGACTGTAGCACATCAAAATCCCACACACTTAACCAGTGTTTGCCCTCAAGTATTGAGGTTACCCAATCGAAGAAATCAAGGGAAAGCAGAGTTATGGATCCACACAATGTTTTACATAAACTCCTCGAATAGTAAAAAACTAAGCCATATAATAAGAATGGATATTTAACTTTTAGAAAATCAACAAGGATCACTAAGATTCAAAAATTTCTTACTTTTAGAGCTTTCCAAAAATTTCTAATGAAACTGATTCATTGAAATAGACTATCAATCAGCCTACTTGCACAAGTGTTCACTCATTCACACAAGTGTTTTAATAAGTGTTTTGAGGTTGGTGTTTGTCACTCCTCGACCTAAACTAGACTATATATAGCATAAGCTTGCATAAGTGTTTAAAACACATTGCTTATCCAAGTTTTCCAATCACGCATAAGCTTGCATAATTGTCTAAAACACACTGCTTATCCAAGTTTTCCAATCAACCAAGAGGCCTTTCTTCACGGTTGTAATTGGGTTAAGGTGTAGGTATGGAATGGAAGATGTTTAAGATTCAAAATCACTGATGACACAATCCTATTAATTTATTTAACAGACATTTTACACAACAGGGCCAAATTACAATTTGAAGATTAGGGGCACAAGATTTAGTGCACAATCTTTTTATTATAATGCTAAATAACAGACTTGGTTTCCCAGCACAAAGCATAATTAGATGTTTGAAGAACAAAAGTATTCTTGTGCCAAAATAGTAAAACTCAAGTTAGTGAGTAATTTTATTATACTTATATTATTATTTTTTTCTTTTTCTTTTATAAGCACTTTGGATTTGGAGACACGGTTAGGTATAATTGTGTTTTGATTCCAAACAAACACTAGTTTACCCATAGAACTATCCATACAGCTGTGTTGGTTATGAGAGTTCAAAGTGAAGATTGGTAAAGGTAGAACAATTTAGTGACTGGCCAATGAAATTAGGTTGTAACAAGGTTGCAAAATGGCTCACCAAAGATAACCAGCAATTCTACAAGGTGGCTCATTTAAGCCAAGTATTTAAACCTAATGCCTCTATCATGTCAATTTTCCAACTCAAAAGTGCAATCTCAAAAAGGCAGAAGTGCAAGTTCTAGACAAATAGAACGAGAGTGGCCCTCTCAAAAGGAATTCTAATGCAGTGTATGGCTCAAATCTCACTTAATTTGTTATGATTAGACTGACTGAAAGTTTGGAAGACATTTGAAAGCAAGAGATCTTTAACAATCAAAAGATGCAACCTACTAGATATTCATTTTCATTAAATATTTCTTTTTCTTAGCTAATGACTAAGATGGAGACTATCCTAAGAGTCTATTTATCAACAAAATGAAAGTTCCAGAATTGCACATCCTCAAATCCAATCAACTAAGTTCCAACAAACTATTAGGCAAAGCAATCTAAAACAACACAGAAGATAAGCACAGAGCAACAATATATTGATAGTTCGAGTTTTGCTAGCATTTACAAAAAAAATTAAAGAGGGTGTTGTTTTAGTTATCTCCCCCCATACTTATTTCATTCATTGCCTTTAATGAATTACTTATCAAAGAGTTTGGACAATTAAAGTTCGAGCACAGGGCAACTTACTAAACTCCCAAATCCAAAAATAGGTTAAGGTTCGGAATCATAACAAGCTTGGGCAGATTTTAATCAGCTTTAGAGATTAATTCATCCCCTTTTTATTTGGTGGATGAATGAAAGATCTCGGGTTCTAAGGGATTATTCTTGTAAAATGAGAAGCAAGGAATTCATAAAATTAAAGTAAATTAAAAACAAAAATAGACAATTTATTGCACATTGTGCTGAGAGTGGTGGTAGATCGGCCTAGATCTCTTCGTCCACCTCCTCGTTAGAATGGTGTTCTAGAAGATCCAGATCCGGTTGTACGGGATTGATTTTAACAGGTATGTATGTGTTGGCTGCTTGATTCAAGTCTCTTTGTAATCATTGTGCATGACAAACAAAACAACTCCTCTTTCTACATCCTCTTTCAATCTCAAGATTTAGAGGGAACTCAGGAGGACCTGTCCTTCGCATAGACTAGCAAAAGAAAGCCAAAATAGTATCTGCACAACTCGAAGGCACACGTTAAACTCTAAAAAAACATAAACAAATATAATATTCCAAACACCAATATATTTACCCACCAATGGTGCTAGAAATTGATACGGATTTTTCAGCACAAGGTAATATTCCTATTACACATAGGTCATCAATAACAGTATAAAATGAAAGTCCAAGTATTGATCCACAAGGAAATATAGATTAAGTATATTATACTTGTTTAGTTCTTAGAGAGTAAGGTAACCAATGTGGGGTTGTAAAGATTTTGAGTAACAAATAGGAATATAAAGCAAATAAGTAAAATGCACAGGAAGAAAATACAGATATAAAGATCTGTGTTAACTAAAATGATAAAAGGACACATAAAATAGGTTTCGGTCAGGCAGAGCACAAGGTAAACAATAATCATGTGGGTATTTTCATAAAAGCACAGTGGAGACATTCATAAGATATTTTTCCCACGTCTCTATGGCCAAAGAAATGAAATCAAACAATCAAAAACATATCTATATGCATTTCAATCAACGATGTCCAGAATTAGCATAGTGAATAATAGATCCATAATCTCTTATAAAATCTATTGTCCATTTAGCATTTAAGTTAATATTTATATTCAACTCAACACTAAACATCTCAAAGCTTACTCTAGATCAATTATCTTTTTCTCAAAACAATAATCGAAAAGCACATAGTGTTATGGCTATTAACACAGACTATAAGCACATGTCTAAGAACGTTAAATAAATTAATACAAAACAGACGATTCTTACCCAACTCCACCTTTGTTACACTTATTCCATGATGGATGCTCTACTAACTCTTCATAACTGTGAAATTAAGAAGAATAAGTCGGATGCACAAGCCCATAACAAAAGAAATAAAGATAGAAAGGAGCTAAAAGCTCTCTTATTCAATAATGGCGAAAAATATATTATAAAAGTTACCGAGACTTCTAAAAAGGAAACTTAACATTAAAGTAAATGTGAAAAAATACCAAAATATCCAAAAACAAAAAGGATAAAGCTAAAAATGGTACAAAGGTAACAGGTGGTAGTCATAAATGACGCCACCAAGCTTATTACAATCATGAATTACTTCTTTGCCCATCCTTGTGCTTCTTGTTGTGCAAGTTTTCCTTCTTTTGCTCTAAAAACGTTGTCTTGCTATCCAAAATGGTTGACACTATGAATTGGACCTGCTAAGAAATAATAATCATAATAAACCCGCTTTTAAAGCCCAAATGCTACGAATTTTAGCACATCCCTGAATGTCAATAAATTAACACAGAATGCAGCACATCACTGGCCCGCCTGAGGATGCTTCAAGCATGGAAGAACGCAATATTTAGGTTGTTGCTAATGATGTGAATTATAATACTGAGATAAATAAGTATGTTACTGTTGAAGAAACCCCGAACTACAGTCCGTGGATAATGGTACAAAAACATCGTTACACATCGAGAGGTAAAAACATCAATAGTAATGGAGCTTATTGGGGCTCAAAACTCTTCCCATCCATGACTTAAGAGGAAGTTGTGAAGGTTTGTAAGCTCTATATAGATCGCATTCATCCTTTGGTCAATCGATCGACGAACTCTGATCTCTCTACTAACACAGGAAGTACGTCTAACCAGCATTTTAATGGAGGTGATGCTTTGCTTTTGACTATGATCCCTTCTGATACTTTATATGTGAGTGATACCTCTAGGGTTGATTTCCACTTTGTTGCTACAAGAGGGCACGATGGTCGTGCTAGTGGAGGGTGCGGTAGGGCTATCACTACACCATTGGCAGATATTACTAATTCCAGCTATCTTGTAATTCTTGATACAAATGTTTTATCCAAGAATTTGCGCTTGAATCCCTATTTACCAATGGTTTAGTGATAGCCCTACCAATACCCGATACAAATAGTATCTAGCTAGCTTTGCTTTTTTTTTTTTTTGTGGTTGTATTTTCTGGACGTTTTGCCTTCCCTATTTCATTAAAAAAAAATAGCAACTTCGTTCAAACAAATATAGTCTTACCCAAACATCATCACCAAACAATAATGTTAGAAAAAAGTTACTGGGCAATATATAACCATATCATTCAAATGGATTTTTATTGCAAGGACCCGATCCTTGCAACACGCCGTTTCCCCTATAAGGGTTTTCGTAACTTGCAAATTGTAAGGACCAGATACAAAATTTAGAAACCTAATACATCTGTTGTCATCCTTTTCTATAGTTAGTCCAAAACCTCAACCACCTCCTCAACTTAATCCTCTGCACTTTCAAAAGTTTTAAATGACCTCGTATTTTTATTCAAACGTATTCAATAACCTCATATTTTTATCCAATTACATTCAATAATCTCATATTCTTGTCCAATTAAATTTAGAAACACCATATTCTTATCCAATTACATTTAAAAAACTTATATTTTTGTCCAATTACATTCACTAACCCCAAATAAAATCATTTGAAACTTTTAAAAAATTTAGAAGTTAAAATTTTGAACCAAGTAGACATTAAGTCAAATTTTGAGAACGTCAACTTTTCAATCACCACTGAAAGAAAGGGAAAAAAACCTAACTTTGCCTTACATAAAGTTGCCAGAATATGATTTAACTTTGATTTACAATCACTACTTTTATACCTAGTATTGGTCGTAGCCTTAGTGAGGAAAGGACACGGATTTAACTGGTTATAATTGATAATTTAATACTCCCTCCATTCCTTTTTATAAATCATTTTAGGTTGTTTCACACGGATTAAGAAATATAATTAATATGGAGTGAAATTCATGATTTTACATTGTTTAACTAAAAAAAATTCTCTATTGGAAAATAAGTATTGGAATATTAAAAAACACATGGACCAAGACAAAAAATTTAATGTTTGAACCGAAAAACTAAACTAAAAGTTCTTGGAAAACTAGAAAGACTTATATTTTAGAAAAAAACTCAATTGCTAGAATGACTTATAAAAAGGAATGAAGGAAGTAGGATTTATGTTTTCCTTAAACTTTAAATCCAAAAGACTTCTGTAGCATAAAATGATTTTCATTTTTAATTTTTTATTTAAATTTGCACATTTACATTAAAAGATAGAAAACCACCTCATATGATTTGAACTCATGACCTCCTCAATCATATGCTCTCAACCACGATTTTCATTTTCAAATTAAAATCTCAAATTGAACATTTTAAATTACATAAAGACATTGGGAATGTGAATCATTAGGCGTAATCATGGAAGTCGATGACTTTTTTTGTTTTTTTAGAATCCGAGTGAGTTCAAAAGAAATTTTCAAATAGGTCTTTGAATGATTTCAAATAAATAAAACCTGAAAAATCATTAGATAAACTATCCTTTGTTTATGTACTCCTTTGCAAGTATAGCATACATGGTTTTCATGTAATAACAAGAATTCCAATCTGGTGTATGCATCTGCTTTTTTCCAGAAAACTAAAACTTAGAAAATAAAAGAAAGAAAGATCAAGACTTTCTCAGCATCAACAAATCAATCTCTTGCAACGTCTTCCATAATAAATTCCTAGTTTCAGTTCAAAAAAAAAACTTTGTAATAATCCTTCAGTAACAGAACCAAAGAAAAACCTCCCATGTTTCATCAAGAAGCTGCAATACAGTAACAATGACCAAAAAAAAAAAAAACTACCAGTTCTAGTAGCTAACTCCTACCAATCATCACATTATTCACAATTTTATGTCGACACATTCAACCACAAGACAAGCATGAAACAACCTTTACCTTCAAATCCACGAAACATTATATTACATTGCGTAAGGTGCTGCTTCATCCAAATCCCGCTCTAACCCTCTGCAGTTGGCTTTTGAACCACATACTTCATTGGCACCTGTTAGTAGCCACCAACAGGTTATATCAATATATCGCTACGAAAAAATCACACGATAATACAACCTGAGGCGCTTTTATTTAGCACAATCTTCAATAATTTTTGTAACAAGAAATTCTTGCAGAGAGATAGCAGCATATGAACACAACTAAAAGCAACCAGTGCACCAGTATAGTTCTCTAACGAACCTCACTTCTATTTACAGTCGAAGACGAAAGGGTCAGCAAATCTTACTTTGCCTAACTGTATTGTTCCTTTCAAAATTGGTCCAAAAGACAAAAGGGAAATACCATTCATATATTTTACTTCCAACCACTGTTCGAAACGAAGGCCGCCTAGGCGCTCGAAATTGAGAATCCACCCCGATTTTCTCCAATTAGTCCCTCTAGGCGTTTTATTGAATCCTAGGCGATTTTTAGCCGTCTGGCCTCCGCCTGGGGCGCCTCGACGCCGCCTAGACCACCTAGGTACCGCCTAAGAGACAATGAACAAAAGCATTTTTTACTGTGAATTTATATTTTTGGTTTATTATAATTCACTTTTAAGTTGTTTCAATGAGATTGTTGTTAAAATATTGGTGTTTGCACATTTTTAAAGATATGTTATAAATATACATGATTTTCTATATTAAATAATTTTATATTACTATTTTTAGATAGTATAATACATATTTTAATTGAATTTATATAACAATTTGTTGATTAACAAATAAAAAATACAAAAATACAAATCCGACTAATCCCCGAGGCCCTGTCCGCCCGACTAGCGCCTAGCGTTTTTTACAACCTTGCTTCCAACATAGATTCAGATTCAGTAGTATTTATCTCAATTGGTTACTTGCACACAATGAAAATCAAACTCATGCAACTGTGGTTAAATATGTAGCAAAATTTGTCAACTTAGGTCTCGGCCTAGGAAGCATCCACACGGTGACACGGGTAACGGTGCTGGTGCGAGAAACAGCATTTTTTACAAATATGAGACACGGGTACGGTGGGGACACGCGATATCACAAACAACATTCATTAGTCATTATAAACCATAAATAACATCCATAATAAGTCACTAATTCATCAAAAAGAAACATTAAATACTTTAAACTATTTAAACTACCAAAAAAGGGACGGCTGCTATATTCCTTTCCTTAGATTTAGATTTCTTTGTTTTTCATTAGGTTTTATTTTATTTTTTTATAGTTAACCCCTCTTTTTTGTAAAATTATTTAAAGAACTCATGTATTCTACTTAAATAACTCAGAAGCTATGTCCCCAAAGTCTCCTCATATTTAAAAAAAAAAAAAAGAGAGGGAACACTTATTTTGGAGTGTCTGGTGCGTGTCCCCGGAGTGTGGGAGTATACGACACTCCTACATTAACCTCACTTCTAGAAGTGGCAGTGCTTCTAGGTCTCAGCACAATAGTGATAATCCTGAGTTTCTAACAGACAGCTGTTCTTCAAATTAAGTAGCGAAAAGCATCTTCAATATATCAATATGAGCCAAACAGTTCCATTGAACCATCATTTTTTCGTAAGTTATGATTCTTATATTTATTTTCTTCATGAGAGTGCTGCTGCTTTTTTGTTTTGAAAGCTAAGTATAAAGTATTAGTAGAAAATTTCTATTGGTTGATATGCACAAACAGTAGATGAGCTTACTCTCACTTCTCAAAAGGCTTCACACACCACCTTGAGTATGGTTGATCGCCTTGCTCATGTCCACATATGATTAACGAGCTACACCGCTTCTCAAACGATGCATAACCCTGATTCCGTTATCCCAAATTGGGAGAAGCAGAAGTGTTGTGACTCCTCGTTCATTAAATCCTTGCTTGAGTAGTGCTGTCTATCCTGAACATTGTATGTGAACTTGATTCTCGGCGCAGACCCTTTTTGCCCATATTATCAGGCCAGCAATTTAACAAAGCCCGTCTCAGGTATGACAGACATAAGTTGTTATTAAAACACTTTTTTTTTGGCTTTAGAGGCCCCAGCCTTACATATTCTCAATCACAGTCTTGGATCACTTTAGCAGCATGCTGGTGAAACCAGTCCAAGATTGTTTCTACGGACCAAATCCACATGCCCATAAAGGCATAAATACACGTAATGCAGAGAAATTCCTAGTTCTATTTCTTCTCTTCGTTGACAGCTGAGAAGAGAGATATTTTTACATAATTTTGTCTCTCACAGTTAGCCATTTTGTTAGCATATGCCAAAACCATACTGCATTTATAGATTAAACAAATTTGTCAATTTTGAATACATATAACCCCTTGTCTTATTTAGCCCCATTTGATAATTCCCATCATTATTACCTATTAAAAGGTCAACAAAACAAATTCCAAGATAACTACCAGATGACCAGACAATCATACAAATTTAGACAATACCTTGCACTGAAGACTTGTTATTGTTGATCTCAGTAACGCATCCCCAACTTTTAATCTCAACATTTTGATGAAATCTTCTCTGCTTACCTTCTTTGCCTGAAACAATATAGATATGGCAAGTAATCCAAAGAAAGGGGTTAACAAAAAATGAGAGAACAATTTAATGAACATATAGAAATCTAGGACGAGCATTGGCGCAACGGTAAACGTTGTTGTCGTGTGACCAAGAGGTCACGGGTTCGAGTCTTAGGAGCGGCCTCTTGCCAAATAAATTGGCAGGGGAAGGCTTGCCCCCAGTACACCCTTGTGGTGGGACCCCTCCCCGGACCCTCGCTCAGCGGGGACGCATAGTGCGACCGGGCCGTCCTTTATAGAAATCTAGGACGCCATGTAATTGAGTATACCTTAAACAGTTCATAATGAGCGACAACTTGTTCCATGTATTCACTTGGAACTTTATTTGAAAGTGCAGCGAACAACATTTGGAAAGGCATATAAGGAGATTTAGGAACCCTTGTACTGCTTGAACCAAGACTACAAGCTTTTCCTAATGATCCTCCAGATTCCGATGCCAGTTCGCTTTTGATTCCCTATGGAAGTAATGAATGTCAACAGTAAAATGAGCATAGCACTGATAGCGAGAATGAAAGAACTGCAGTCCCTATATATATATATATATATATATATATATATATATATATATAACCGGGCATAATAAAAAGCTAGCATAGCAAGGTAAATATCGACTGCTACCTCACCCATAGTGCACAAGATCTTGGCACATTATTCCGATTCTTCTGACATTTATCAGTCAACAATGGCTTAAAGAATACCCAGTTAGCTTCTTTCAAAGCCAAAAGAGAGAAAAAAAACTTCTTTTGCTAGGCTATAAAATCTATCAACATCTAATAAATATGTAGCATTTATCTTCCTGATCAATGAATAATTTCAACTCTAGCCCGCTTGATTAATTACTGAACTCAGCACAATTTAATCTAAATCTGCAATTGCACATATGCCTTTCTGTCAAACGCAGACCTGTCTTCACTACCCTTGAATAAGTATAATTCTAATCAGCACAAACCAAATGGAATTCTAAGACTGCACTAATAAGTTCAGCAAAGCTATAAACGGACAACCTATTATTGAAGAAAGCTACCCAGAGTCCCCGCAACATACTTGTTCACCTATAATATGATGCCCACACGTAATTACTACCAGAACTCGTTTATCAAGGGCCTGTACTTCAGCTGCAACTGCTATAGGCAAAATCATCATCTCCTTAAATAAGTTTTACTTGATCATAGCATTTTTATGGCTCCAAAAGCACCGTTCACTTTATCATTTTATTTTATAATGCTACTCAGCAAGAAAAAGAGAGAGAAGAAAAGAAAAGCAAACTATTTTGTTCTATATATAATACAGTCCACTGAAAATGTATTAGGGTATCCTTACCAGATCAGTGGCAGAAAAGCGAACTGTTTTCTTCTATTTATATATAATACAGTCCAGTGAATCACGTAATAGCAAATAAAGTGTTCAAATGTAATAGGGGTATCCTTACCAGATCAGTGGCTGGTAAGTTCAGATCAACAGTAGAGGCCTCCATGGCTAAATTTTGTTGAGCACCTCGTGAGGATGCAGTTATTCCAGAAACAGCATGCTTAATCGCACTTCCAACAAACTCTGTAAGAGCGACGCCAAACAAAACCCAGAATTGAAGAGGAGAGAGGAAGAAAAAAAGAAATTTGAGTATTCATAATAATTAGCATATCACCTTCAGCGCTAGAAGAGATCTTGAAACTAACAATAAATTCTGGATAAATGTGGGTGTTCATATTCATATTCCAAACTACATATGCACTCGGATTTTGAAGATCATCCGTGCCACTATCAAAGCTCTCGCTACTGGGATGGCATTGCTGACTCCCAGGATGAACAAGTTCCATGTTTCCCATTATAACACGACAAAATACCATGTGTCTAACTCCATTTTCGTCAATATCACAAAATTTTGCACTGCAATATATCATTTCAACAAAGGGATTATGAGAAAATACAATGGTACAACAAACAAAGACCAATCATAATATATATATCGATGACAGTGCATGCAATAACTTCCAAAGGCAGAGCGACAAAGAAAGTACGAACAAATATACAGTCCAAAAACCATTATTGCAAAAGAACATCTATATTAAGATCATTCACCCCTAGACCCCTCTTAATCATATGTCCGAAGGCTGTCCACAACAGAATCTTCACCCAATGGCGCACACAAAATTCCATATACTTGTTTACAATGTGCATTATGAATGAAAATAGAAAAGGAAAATAACTGAAGCCTCGTAATGAAAATTGCAAAATTCATAATGAGCAGCTTCTTCTGTTGATAATTCCTGGTAAGCGCATAGGAGTTTCAAAACTATAGACTAAATATAACCTCTTGCAAAGCATTCTCAAACCAGAATATTCTGCAGCTCTGAGAAGCTCTGAGAATAATCAATAATTTTCAAATAAATCTGCTGCAGATTTTAGATATCAAAACACACAAGTATAGGTCTGGTGCACTATTCAACAGTATATGACACAATGAAATGGACCAAAATTACAACCTGGTGTCGCTGCAGTTTGCTGCAGAGAGATGAACACCAATGCCATATTTGGACTTCACTATAGATTGTCCACAATGTCCCAGTCCATATGACAAGATGGTAGAAATTAATCTTTTGGACGAAGCAAGCCAAGCATATCGAATATTTGCATCCCAGCGGCATTTTTTTGTCAATTCGATCTGCTTTTGGAAAAGTTCCAATCGATATTCCATTGAAACACTAGAGCAGCGATCTATAGAAATCATGCTGACAACACCGAAAGAGTTCACGCCTGTAAGAAACCACTTCCTAACATGTTCAGAATCCAAGCTGTCATTACAAGGCTCATTTCCAGTAACTACTTTGTTTTTAATATGTTGATTTTCCTCAACAGCCTCATCAACTTTTTCATCAGGCATCCTGTTACAGCTATCCTCTAGCTCTGGGACACAGCTATCACTCATAGGTTTTTGAGCAATCTGAATATGATTGACGAGAGAATTCGACTCTCCACTAGACTCCTTCAACTTGCATTGATCAATACCTCTTATGTCAATTTCAAGCTGCAGCTTGATCTCGTGAGGGCAGTACGGCTCAATCTTTTGACCGTTGACACAATTATGTTGGCAGCAGGCATATGGCTCCTCATCATCAGCATAAATTTCTGGAAAGAAGCAACTACCTGATTCATCAATCCACGCAATTGGCTTCTGTGAACCGGTCTTCATGTCCAGTCGAAACATATGCAAGAAATCCAGTACAAATCGATGTCCCTCTACCTCTATTTCAATAACAGGTTTCTTCTGTTGAAGATCTTTCATATGTAAAGCAATAACATCTTGAGGAAAGTTGCTCCATTCCCCATTTTTATAGTACATAAGACGCTCCGGCACACCACTCCTCGTAAAATTTGAATAGCACCGGAGCAAAGATTTCCTAGAACGAGACCCACAAGTCACATGCTTGCTTTGGGTTTCAGGCAGTCTCTGTCGTTTCACAGGTTTGTGAGTTAAAAAATTCACAGTGCGCCACTCAGGTGACAGGATGTGGGAAGCTCCAGCACTATATACAGCACTACGGGATGCTCGCTTCCTCTTCAGTCCATGCATAACTCTCCGATTACTACCCAATACCTTTGCGATCTTGGAGTCCATTTCTACCTAATAGATCAATCCCTATCAAGAAGTTCAAACCAAAAGGTCGAATATAAAGAAGACTAACCACTCTAGCCTCGAACCAGTTTTAAAGATACAACGCCATTGAAGATATTTGGCAAACCCTGTAAAATAGGAACTAGTGATAAGTTTTGAGTTCAACCCGCAGTACCATCTCAAAAAAACTTACAGACAGCAACTCATCAAACAAGCAACACAAAGCCAGTTAAAGGATTTAAGCAAAAAGAAGCTTTGGATTCGTTTCATCTTACTGCAGTAAAACAAGTGTCTTACAATATTTTTGGTCACATGGATTGTTAATCTTACAGTCCAAGAAACTTACTTAGATTCCACAGTTATGCAAGCTTGCCTGCAACTAATGATTCATGAGACCACAACCAGTATGAAGAATCATCAGATCAGTACAAGTATGATTTCCTCTAATAGAATATTCAATATTCACAATCATTTTAGCCAATGAAATGATTTGGAAAAAAAAAAACTAATCACACAAAGTTGTAACAAAACATACTCAAAAACAGTGTGATACCACCATTGTTTTCCTGGACTTCGATCTTGTCTGCTACAGACATAACAATACATAAAGGGATAAGGTACCAAAATAGGCCTAAGGTTTTTGGGGAAGTACCAATTTAGGCTCAACGTTCAAAATAGCACCAATATAGGCTTAACGTTTACAACATAATATCAATTTAGGCTTAACGTTTACAATATATCATCAATTTAGGCCTCACGTACAAAATAGCACCAATATAGGCTTAACGTTTACAAAATAATACGAATTTAAGCTTAACGTTTACAAAATATATACAATTTAAGTTAAACGTCATAATTAAATTAATCATATTACATTCTTTCCCTATTAACTTTACATGTTATCTCTATATTCTTATTTATTATAATACAATTAATTAGTATTCTTGCCCATTAAGATCTTATAAATTTCATTGCTCATGTAATATATGCAAACTAAAAGTAATTGAATATCTACAATATTTCGAACACTGACATGTATCAATATTATTTTAGCTAGTGTTCGAAATATTGTGGATATTCAATTACTTTTTAGTTTGCATATATTACATGAGCCATGGAATTTAGGAGTCATGGAATGGTTGATGAAAAACAAATATAAGGTTTTAATGGGCAATAATACTAATTAATTGTATTATAATAAATAACAAAATAGAACTAAATAAAAAGATAACATATAAAGTTAATAGGAAATAAATATAATATGGTTAATTTAATTGTGACATTTAGTTTAAATTGAATATATTTTGTAAACGTTAAGCTTAAATTCGTATTATTTTGTAAACATTAATTGGTGCTATTTTGTACGTGAGGCCTAAATTGATGCTATATTGTAAACGTTAAGCCTAAATTGATATTATGTTGTAAACGTTAAGCCTATATTGGTGCTATTTTGAACGTAGAGCCTAAATTGGTACTTTCCCAAAAACCTTAGGCCTATTTTAGTACCTTATCCCATACATAAATGGAGGATTGGGAGAGTAACTCTTACAGATTATAAAAATCATACTTAAACAAGATCGTGTTTGCAAACAGTATTCTCTACTAGTCCAACTGTTGCTGAGTCTGTGTCTTTTATCCCTAGGAGATGTTTCTCCACTAGGAAAAAGATCTTTTAGATTTCTTTCCTGGGACTTTACCAATAACCAGAGTTATTGAAGGCACGAGGCGAAGGCGTGCCCTGGGCAACACATGGTGCACTATAGAAAAATAACATATAAAATCATAAAT
This sequence comes from Euphorbia lathyris, assembly GCF_963576675.1. NCBI lineage: Eukaryota > Viridiplantae > Streptophyta > Magnoliopsida > Malpighiales > Euphorbiaceae > Euphorbia > Euphorbia lathyris. The sequence continues at coordinate 20,878,367 of NC_088915.1, forward strand.
AACAAGTAACAATTCTAAAGTACAACAAATAGTCAAGTACTAAATCATAGTCGTTAAAGGTGCATATGAGTATATGTTGTTGACTGGAGGAGAACCCAAGAGTTATGCAGAAGCTATGGATGATGAGCACAAGAAAGAGTGGATTGATTCCATGCAAGATGAGATGAAGTTCTTGTATGAGAATAACACTTTTGAATTGGTGAAATTGTCTAAGGGCAAGAGAGATTTGAAGAACAAGTGCGTGTTCAAAGTGAAGCAAGAAGAGAACTTTTCACAACCACAGTAAAAAGCTAGATTGGTGGTCAAGGGATTCAGTAAGAAGAAGTGCATTGATTTTGATAAGATTTTCTTTCCAATTGTGAAACTGACATATAATGGGTTGAAGCAAGCACCAAGACAGTGGTATAGGAAGTTCAAATTAGTTATGGGTAAGCAATGCTACCCAAAGACTACTTCATATCAATGAATATCAATGTGTTTTTGTTCAGAGATTTGACTCTTTTTATCATTTTGTTGCTTTATGTTGATGACATTCACCGTAGCAAGTCTTTTGCTATGAAAGATTTGGGGCCAGCAAAACAGATTCTTGGCATCAAAATTACCCGAGATAGGGTTGCCAAGAAGTTACACAAGTCACACGAAAAATATATTGAAAAGGTGCTTTGCAGATTCAACATGCATAAAGTTAAAGTGGTTAGTTCTCATCTTACTACCAACTTTAAGTTAAAGATATAGAGAAAGAGAAGAAAGAGATGGACAAAGTTACATATGCCTCAGCAATAGAAAGTTTGATGTATGCTATGAGGTTTAAACGGCCTGATATAGCCCATGCAGTAGGTGTTGTTAGCCGTTTTCTATCACACTCTAGGAAGCATTAGGAAGCAGTTAAATGTATATTCAAATATCTACGAGGTACTTCCAAATTGGGTCTTACATTTGGAAGTGGGAAGCCATTGCTTGTTGAGTACACATTCTTATATGGCAAGAGAAAAAAAAAAATAGCTTGAAGTCCACTTCTAGTTATTTGTGGTAGCATAATATGGTTTTTTGTGATAATCAAAGCACGATTCATCTTGCTAGAAACTCTACTTACCATGCTAGAACGAAACATATTGATGTATCATTGCATTAGAGATGCTCTTGAAGAAGGGTTGTTTGAGCTTGACAAAGTTCAAGCCGATGATAATGATAATGATATGTTGACAAAGGTATTAGCAAGAGAGAAGCTGAAGGTGTGTTGTTCCATCGCCGGGATGGCGAACTCCTCATAGGGTAGATTTGTTGGGCTTTACGGATCCATGAAGAGCCCAAAAAATGGGTTAGGCCTAACTGTCAACCCTAGTATCATATAAGGTTAAGTTTTGAGAGCAATTGAGAAGAAAGTAGCCACAAACACAAAAGATAAAGAGAGAATCTAATTTTCTTCTCCATCCGTGCAGCCTCACAGAATTGCCTTTTGCCAAAGGATTTACATGAATTTTGGATAGAGCTTCTAGACATCTTGTTCCTTGTTTTGACCGGAGGAGAATGGATTTGGAGGTCGCAAAGGCCAATTCGTGTAAAGGGGCAGATTGTTGACAAATTGTGCTTTTTAGGGTATTTCTCATCTTGTGTTGTTTTTTATTTCATACTTCTTGAAGGAGATTTCCAAGGGTGTGATGTAGATTGTGTATGCCTCTAGTATTGTCTAGGGAAGAACTATTGTATTGTCCATTATTTTTGATATAGTGAAAGATTTGAGTGGACTACTGTTATGTGGTTTTTACTGCTCACGTTGAGGGGGTTTTCCACGTAAAAATATTGCTTGTTGTGCTTGTGTTTTGTGGCTGCCATTTTTATTTATCATTGTGTTATTGTGCTTCGGTTATTACTCTATTTGTCAGTTTCCTTGACGATTCATACAATACAAGGAAAAGATTGATAACAAAGGTTAATTACGCACTATTGTTGTTTCTGTTGTTGGTCGTTTTTCCCATCAGTTTCTTTCCCTCAAACAAAAGTTTCAATTGAAGTTACATTTAGAGAAAAACACGATATTCAATATAAGTTATTTAGACAATGAACAAAACATATATAAGAGACCAAGAGTGTATTAGCCCAAAGTATGCATTAATAATGTGAAGCACTATCCTGCAATGCTTAGCATTGTTGTCCGCCACAAATAAATAGTGCTCCATACACATTTCCATCTTTCATCAATAAAACATCGAGTTAAAAGCTCATTTAAGAACTTAAAATTTCAAAGCGAATATAAAAAAATTTAAACAGCCAAATTTGGATATTGACAGTAACAGAAGCACATACCTAGTATTGTAGTTAGATTTCACACTCTACATGTTGAGCAGTTTGTTAATAACATAAAAGAAAACTTGCAGTTTTCTTCTTTTATGTTATCAACTTTTATGTTGTTAACAAACTGCTCAACAATTACACCTGACAATTGTTTTACCCGCTTGAGACTCATTAATGCACTTTCCTTTAAAAAAAAACAATAAGACTTGTAGCTAAATTAATCATGCCGAAGAGAATCCAAAGCGCAATCTTGAGAATCCGTCACAGTTAAAGACCAATGTCATCTTAGCGGCTTTCCTAGTACTTACTATCCTCAAATCAACAGAGCTATACAGAATATGTTCTCCAACATGTGACCTTATAATTATCCGGTTGTGGGCGAAGCTGAACGGTCTTTCTTGCTTTTCGTGCAAGCAAATTTAGAATAAGATTTTTCTTTAACAAAAGAAAAATCAGCCGAGAGCCTTTACACAACAGTCGACGTCGTATTTCGCCTGCTTCTTGTTCCTCTTCTTGTGAGTTGGTTTCTTTCTCTCTGACCTTCTCCCTATCGAAGATTGTGCCGTACCAAGTTATTTGGTTTTTTTATGTATCATCTTCAGGTAATATCGTTTCAATTATTCTTTTTTCTTTTCAATTTTTTCCCTCACATTCTGATTTAGAGGTTTGTTTTTTTGGTTGAAAAACTGTTTATAATAGATCATTGGTATAGTTATCCTTGATATTTTTATAATTTGTATATTTTTGGATTTTGCGAAGGAAATGAGTAGATCGGGGTCGATTTTGACTAATAGTGATTTTCGTGTTCGTTTTGATCATTTATATTATGTGTTTAGTTAATTTTGTATAATTTCATCAAGAAAATATTAGTCACTACTTTTCTTATAAACTATAATATAATTTAGTAAATTGACAAGGAGCAAAAGGTCGACGATAAAAATCAAACACAGTTATAAAGAAAAGTATTCACAAACAATCTCTGCGAGGATCAAACCAATTCAATGCTACAGAATCAAACAAGCGTTTAAGCTACAGAATCAAACACAGTCACAAAAACATGAAAATATTTTGTTAAATAAGCCTTTAAGCTACAGAATCAAACACAGTTACATATTAAAGGAGCTTTTCTCATAATACACAATCTTTGCTAGGATCAAACAAATTCAATGCTACAGAGTCAAACACAAGTTACAAAATCAAATAAGCCTTCAGGCTACGGAATCAAACACAGTTACAAAACATGAAGAAGACATTGTTCAATGGAAACCGCTCCTAAATAAACCTGAATCTAATGAAGTAAAAACAGAATTATAAGACTATATTATTTGAAATAAGAACAAAATTATAGATTATATTATAAGAGTGTGAAAAACAAAATTAATACATAGTCAAAATTAAAGGTCGGTGAAGAAAAACTGATAGAAATCAAGCAAAAAACTGACAGAATCAAACAAGCCTTTAAGCTACAGAAATCAAGCAAAAAAACTGGCAGAAACTAAATTGATTACATTAGCTTACTTATCTGAGAAAAGCCTAGAGAATCTGCAAAGACGAAGAAGACTTCGTTCGATCGATGAAGAAAAAAAGGAGAGATCCTTCAATGAAGAACAACGACTCGATGAAGACTTCAATTTTCGATTTTAGGTTTTATTTTAGGTTTTCTTCTGGTCCTTTGGTTTCACTTTTCTTTAGTACTATTAAACAGATATGCATATTATCAAGCGATAACGTAACAAAAATAGAAGGTTTTAAGCGAAGTACAAATTTAAGTTCACGTATAAAATAACATCAAAACATGTTATTGAGATTATTCCATTAAGTTATGTCAATTATACATGGAAAGAGAAATTAAAATTTAATAGAATAATAAAAATAAAGTATACAATTTATTCTCGATGTCTAAATGAATATTTTTTTTTAAACGTCAAATCTATATCAGTGTTATTCCGTGCGAAAACCTAAATTAACATTTTCTATAGTTTATCATGTTATTAACTATCAAACAAAAGCAATTTTGGAACCAAGTCTCACCATAACTCGTGGAAAAACATGATGGATCATATTTATGCGGAGGGGGTGGGGTGATGACGTGTTATCTTTTGTAAATTAATAAAAAAGTATATGAAATATTTTTTGTGCGACAAGAGATTCTTTTTATGCATTTTGTTAGATAGTTGTGTTAATTTGTTTGGTTTTGAATTTGGTTGGGTTTATTATTTGGTAGATTTATTAAGCTCTCGTCTCTTTAATGAGGAGTTTCTGCCGTCTTCCTATTAGAAGTTTTGATCTAAATGACTTCTATCATCCCTTCGAAAGAGAATGTGTAGTGAATGGTGGTCTATGGACCTTGGAACAAAATCTGCTAGTGTTGAGACGATTGGAGGACAGTCAATCTCCGAAAAAGGTGTCACTAAATAAAACTGAGTTTTGGATCCAAATTTATGAACTTCCCACTGGCTATATGTCAGAGAAAGTGGTCACTGCAATCGGAAACTATCTGAGATGCTTCGTGGAATCTGATTAGAACAATTTTAATGGTGTTGGACGGACATATATGAGGGTCCATGTTGCTTATAATGTTAAAAAGGCTCTTAAATGGAAAATGTAGATTAGCAAAGCGGGAGGGGATTCCTCTTGGATCTATTTCCGATATGAACATGTTCCAACTTTCTGTTTCTATTGCGGTAAGATAGGACATGCTGAAATTTTTTGTTCCGATTTGCTTGACCTCCCTGACCCAAAAGCTGGAGTGTTTGCTTATGGTGTTTGGCTTCGTGCCCCTTCATGTCGGAATAATGATCCACCGCAATCCAAATTTTTGCTTACTACGCCACCAATGGTATGTTGATCCATAAGCTAAGGTTTTTGTTAATGGTGCAAATACTCATTTGAATTCCAAAAATGGTGGAACTTATTTGAGACCCACCAAGATTCATGATTCTTCAGCTGGTAGCTTGGTATGAAGTAATGGAAAACCAGGTTCTTCAAATGGTATTGTTGTCTAGATGTTAGTTATTGCCCAATAAACGAAGGCAATTAATAGCTTTTGTCTTTATGTAAATAAAAAAAATAGAAGTATAAATTGGTGTCTCCATTGTTGAAAAAGGAGACGCCCACAATTAATTATTCAACTACTTAGTTGAATAATGTGTTCATTACATGGCTATAAATAGTCATGCAATATGCTTTCCAAAGCAACAAAAATTAAAGAGCAAAATTCATTTGAAGGATTAAGAGTTTTCAAATTGGAGAATTAAGAAAGTTTTTGAAAGGGTAATCTAATTATTTAGGGAGAGACAAAATAGTAAGATAATCATTTTGGATGTTTTTGAGAAACATTTTGATGCTAGTGTAGATGTAACATCCGTAATTTTATGGGGTATATTTTACAAAATAAAATTTTAATATATAGTATAATTATGGTATAAAAAAATGAAAGTATTCAAATTATTATGAAATACAACCACAGAACTATTTATTATTACTATTTATTACTTATTTTATTATTTATATTATTATTATATTATTATTATTATTATTATTATTATTATTATTATTATTTGTAGTTATTCAACGTAGGTAGGTTATTATTTTTGGGAAAAGGGTTAGTTTACAACAGAACGTTTTCCAGCCACCAGGTATTTTTCGATTTACTTTGTTCTTCCCTCCTAATTTCCTTCATAACTCCTTATTCCGGCCACTTCTTCAAACGAAGACTATACCATTGAATTCTTTATTTTGTGAGGAAGATTTTAAGACCAATATTGATATTTTTTGACCGAAAAATATGGTGATCGAAGCGGGTATTTCTCACCGGCGAAGTGTTAGATCTCAACCTTTTAGGCGATTTTAGTTGTGAAAGGGGTGTGCTTTTGGACTCTTCTGATCGTTGGCTATCTCGTGATAGTCTCGGTTCGTGATTCCGTCATCTCCGGCGAACTTCCGGCGGCCGACCACCGCGCTCTGGCGAAACTCCGGAGAGCCAATAACTGGTCAATTAGAACCCGAATAATTTGATTAGCTTTTTGGGACGAGAGGTAAACTTAATTGCTTATGTTTATATATATGTCTATGTATATATATTTATATGTTTATGTGAGTGTCTATTAATATTTTTGTCATCGAATAATTAAATGTATGTTGAATGAATATTGAGTATTTGGTTATCATTTAATTGGTACTTGATTTATATATATGATGATTTGAGATGTGTAGTATCAAATGTTCTCTGTATGGTTGAATTTATTGAAATAAGGCTTTGTTCCTTTTAAAATCATGTTGCTCATGTATTTACTTATTGAGGTATTAGCTGTGAAATTATGTCATGATAGAATGAAAATATATATGACTTCAGAAGATTATGAATTACGAAATTGTATTGGATTATATTTGAGTTAGAACAAAACATAAATAGCTAGCTTGGGTGAGTGTATTCAATGGTCTGGAGGTTTGTTGATACTGTGATCACAGGCACCTGGGTAGGGTGTTATTTTACTCTAATTGAGTTTATACTGTGTCCTGAAACTGGGGACGATAGCAGTACCGTATTATTGAAAAAAAAAAGATAAAGAAATCATTAACTGGAGGCGATAGCGTACATGTACGTTGAAATATTGTTAATCATGAAACCATTGAGTATATTTCACTTAGGTCTAGCTGGGCCCTTAAAAATAAAGATAATAAATTATAATTTTGTTGTTTGAAGTAAATCGAGTCAAATACGAAAGGATATGTTTATATTTTTATTCCTGATTGATTGATTGTTTGATTATTGGATTAATTAAATGTAAAATGCATGAAATTAACTGTATATATGTGTATGTATATATATATTCATGTATATAAATATAGGTAATTATGTTTATTGAGTAGGCAGCTCACCCCTTGCCACGTTGAAATTTTCAGGCTAGGTTCAGAGTTTGTTCTATTTGCTAGATTTTCAGGTTTACTCTGCATTCAAGCTGGCCAGCACAAACGTCTCATTCTCATTAGATGTTTTATGGACACATATTAGGATTTTCTATATTATTGAACTGGATCATTTTGTTCAGATTAAGTGAAATATTATTGAGGAATTAAATTATGTGATTGATTATTTAATTCTTTGGTTATGAGATTTTGATAGACGACAATAAATGAAAAGCATTTATGTAGTTATATTGGTGTTTGTGCTTAATTATGATAATTGACTAGTTCCCTATGTGTTTTCAATGTGACCCGGGATGGGGGTTACAGTAGATATCAAGCCTCGTCTGGAAGATTTGATGGGATGATACCGTTGACGACAACGATGTGATTGGAGCCGAAAGCAACCAATCTGGAAATCAAGCTACTCAACGGGATCAGAGCATGGAGATAGCAGAGTCGCCACCCACAAATGGAAAATAAGGTAACTAGAGAGATCGGTTGGGTTTGAAAAATTAGGTACGATATAAGAAAGCTAGCTCCTTTCTGGAGAAATGCTACTAGACACCCCATAATTGCCCGGTTTGAACCATCGGCCTCCTACTTAACACTACTATGCACTAACGGTCTAATTGCATATTCTTTTAAGGTTCAAATTCATTTGAAAACCTTTTCTTTCTCGTTTTGAAAACCGTTTTGAGCATTTTAGTTAAAGTCATATAGTTTAAAAGAATCACCCATTTTAGTTTAACGATTGATATGTACGGAATAGTAAATGCAGGAATTTAAATTGCGGAAAGATAAATTACAACATTTAGAGATAGATATACATACATGCATTCATAATAGGCAAAAAAAAAACATAATTAAACTCCTAAACTTTACATGTTGTAAGGATCAAGTCACTAATAATTATTTTTCCATATTGAGCCTTTAATCATTGATTTTATTATGGATTTGGCCCTTATTTTACTTTTCCGTCGGGTTTGGAAGAGAAGAAGATCGATTTGACGATTCTAATACTAAAAATTATAAAATGGGAGAGGAGAAAATTGAGTTTGGAAAAACCACTAGAAATTAATTTTTGTAAATTCTTGTTAGTTTTTACTCTATATCTATCCTAGTCAATAAATTCTTACTTTTATTTGTTCACGTCAATAAGCCGAATCGTCCTAACGATACGTGTCATCCAAACTCGACAAAAAAAAAATTAAATAAGGGTCAAATCCATAACAAAATCAATGATCAATGACTCAATATGGAAAAATAATTTATCAGAGACATAATCCTTAAAACATGTAAAATTCAAGGGCTTAATTATGCTTTTTGCTAAGATAATATTAATCTATATCACATGGCATAATAAGTATCTAATTCCCTCCTAAAAATCCTGTTATTCACATGCTTATATACGAGAATATTTAAGATGGGTTTATATTTTAAAACGTGAAATAAGAAATCATTTGAGATTAAATACCTTAAAAAACATTATTAAACATCATACAAGTATATTCATTTATGACAATGTAATTTTAGCAAAAGAATATCACGGTAAAGCATATATAAATACTTGTAATCCTAATATCATAAATAAGAGTGTTTTATTACATAGCAGTATATTTCAAGTAGCACGTGTATAGTTATCCACAATGGATAAAAAATATTTGGCTCCCGTAAGGGTAGCAAGTTTATAAGGGTCCCAAAGATCCATATGAAGCAATTGAAAAGGAAAAGTAGTAGATATATCGTGGCGAGAAAAGGACAGACGATGTTGTTTTGTCATGGGACAAACATTACATGGTATATTGGTGGATACAGAAGAAATAACAGAAATATGTGCTAATTTTGATGTCGAAGCATGACCTAAGCGATGATGCCATAGAAACATAGAATCATTGTTAGTAACAACATTAGTAAGTGGTAATGTCGAGGAAAGAGATGGAACAATGTATTATTTATTACAAACATAGCTAGCTGTTATGGTAGGGTCAAAAGATTGAGATGTAAGGTAATATAGGCCTCCTTGAAAAAAGCCAACAGCAATAACAATATCAGAATGACGGGTCTGAAATAAGCAAAAATTGGGAAAAAATCGAAGAACAATGTTAGAATCATGTGTTAAGCGTCCAACAGACAACAAGTTGTGAGTAAAAGTAGGTATGTATAAAACGTCCTTTAGTATGAATTCAGGACGAATTATAATAGAACCAATATGTTTAATTTTATTTTATAAGCAGCGAGTCGCCTCCTATCACAACAAAAACGCTCGCCTAATGGAGCTAAATAAAGGGGATTTAGTCCTGAAGAAGGCGGATAAAATCCAATCGGCAGATGGAAAAGGCAAGTTAGGCGTAACCTAGACGGGACCATACCGTGTAGCGGTTAAAATTGGAGTCGCCACCTTCAAGCTTGAGGAGATGGATGGAACAGAGATACCAAGAACTTGGAACATCCAGAATCTCCACAAATACTTTCAGAAGTAGAAGGAAAAGGGCCTAGAGTACTCTTTTTCCTTAGAATAAGATTTTTTCCCAATGGGTTTTTTCTTGTTATAAGGTTTTAATGAGAATCACAAGAGAGGCTATTCACCATTGTAATAAAGGCAAGCCATTTCTTGCTCAATAAATGTATTGTTATTGAAACTGATTTTTTGCTTGCATGTTTCTTTCTAGCATATAATACATAAATGTCGTCTATCCAAGAGGGAAGGCATAGATTCTCCATTTATGATTACCATTGCATCTCTTGTAAAGAGATTTTAGGCGAAGCCCCTCCATAGGGCAAATTCTCCATTAATGTTCTCCATTGTTTCTCCCGTGGTGAGATTTTATACAAAGTCCCTCCGCAATAGGGCAGATTCTCTTCCCCGTGAAAGAATCTTTTAAAAGTCCCTTCATAGGGCGGATCCAAATTATAAATGTCCCGTAACGGATAGACACTTCTTTGTAAAGTGGTCATTTAGATATCCTATTAATGAGCGGATACATCCTGCGCAAAGGAAATCCTTAAAAGCTTATCGCAAGCTTACTGGGGGACGGCTGGCCACCTACCCCGGAATATGGTGGAAAAGTTTAAACACTTGAAAGATTAATACAACAACAACAACAACAAAGCCTTAGTCCCGAAATGATTCGAGGTCGGCTAACATGAACCATCATATAAAACCGTGAAAGTCAAGTCGTGTCAGCGACACAGATTCGCTCCCTCCAATCCGTCCTATCCACTACCATATTTTCCTCAATTCCCAGTAAACTCATATCACTCTCGATTACCCTCCTCCAAGTTTGCTTAGGTCTTCCCCTACCCCTCACCACTACATCCCTTTGCCACTCTTCGGTTCTCCTAACCGGCGCATCAAGCGCTCTACGTCTCACATGGCCAAACCACCTTAGTCGGTTTTCTCTCATTTTATTCTCAATAGATGTGACCCCTACTTTTGTCCTAATTATTTCATTACGCACCCGGTCCTTTCTCGTATGACCACACATCCATCTCAACATACGCATCTCCGCCACCGACATCTTATGGATGTGGCAGTGTTTCACTGCCCAACACTCCGTACCATATAACAATGCTGGTCTAATTACCGTCCGGTAGAATTTTCCCTTCAATCTATTAGGCATGCTGGGATCACAAAGGAAACCCGTAGCACTCTTCCACTTCGACCAACCAGCTTTAATCCTATGAGCAACATCTCCATCTACTTCTCCATCCGTTTGGATAATAGATCCTAAATACCGGAAGCAATCTGAGGCCTGAACAACTCTCCCATCTAGGGTGATTGTCCCTGCCTCCCTACTCCTACGGCCGCTAAACTTACACTCCAAATATTCTGTCTTACTTCGACTCAACTTAAAGCCTCTAGATTCTAGAGTTTGTCTCCATAGTTCCAACTTCCTCTCCACTCCTTCTTTCGTCTCATCAACCAACACGATATCATCTGCAAACAGCATGCACCATGGTATACCATCTTGAAGTGAACTTGTTAGTTCATCCATAACGATGGCAAAAAGAAATGGGCTTAGTGCGGAACCTTGATGCACTCCAATCGTAATAGGAAACTCTTCAGTCTTCCCAACACTAGTACGTACACTCGTGCATACTCCCTCATACATGTCCTTTATGATGTCAATATATTTCCGCGAAATGCCTTTCCTTATCAAGGCCCACCAAAGTACTTCCCTTGGTACCTTATCATATGCTTTCTCCAAGTCAATGAAAACCATATGCAAGTCTTTCTTCTTATTTCGATAGTGCTCCATTAATTGTCTCATTAGATGGATGGCTTCCATAGTTGATCTTCCCGGCATAAAGCCAAACTGGTTTTCCGAGATCTTCACCGTCCTCCTTAACCTTTGTTCGATCACTCGCTCCCAAAGTTTCATAGTGTGACTCATTAATTTGATTCCCCGATAGTTGGCACAATCTTGGACATCGCCTTTGTTCTTATACAAAGGGATTAAGGTACTTTTCCTCCATTCTGATGGCATCTTATTGTTTCTCCAAATTTTGTTGAAGAACGTCGTCAACCATTCGATTCCTCTTTCTCCCAAACATCTCCAAATCTCAATAGGGATGCCATCAGGTCCTACTGCTTTCTTCAACTTCATCTTACTTAATGCCATTTTGACTTCACCCTTTTGAATTCTCCGCAGGCATTCGTGATTTATCATATCGTGATGGATACTTATATCTCCAACATCTTGTTGGCGATCTCCATTAAATAAGTCATCAAAATAGGACCTCCATCGTTCCTTGATATCCTTATCTCCAACTAGGACTTTCTGGTCCACATCCTTCACACATTTAACTTTTCCGAGATCTCGCGTCTTCCTATCTCTCATCCGAGCAATTCTATATATGTCTCTTTCCCCTTCTTTCGTATCCAATCTTGTATACAGATCCCGATTCACCTTTGCTCTAGCATCTCGTATGACCTTCTTTACTTCCCTTTTAGCCTCTTTGTATTTTTCGTAGTTCTCGTCACTCCTACATTTCCCCAATAGTTTATAGGATTCTCTCTTACTCTTTACTGCTTGTCGTACTTCTTCTGTCCACCAAGATGTGTCCTTACCCAGTGGCATGCTACCTTTAGATTCCCCTAGAACTTCCTTCGCTACTTCCCTTATACTCTGCTCCATCTTATTCCATATCGAATCTATATCTGAATCCATATTGCAAGTCCAAATATCTTTTTTGGTCATCTCATCCACAAATTTTTGTTGATTCTCCCCTTGCAATTTCCACCACTTAATCTTAGTCTCTACTTGAGGTGTTTGTTTTCTTATACATTTCCTACTTCGAAAATCTATCACCACTACTCTATGTTGGGTTGTCGTACTCTCACCAGGGATCACCTTACAATCAATATAACTCTTTCTCCAAGCACTCCTTACTAAGAAGAAGTCAATTTGGCTCGCATTACCGCCACTCCGATAAGTCACTAAGTGGGATGTTCTCTTCATAAACCATGTGTTCATGATACTCAAGTCATAGGCTGATGCGAATTCCAAAATATCATTTCCTGCTTCATTCTTATCTCCAAAACCATACCCTCCATGAACACTCTCAAACCCATCTCGCCTAGAACCCACGTGTCCATTGAGATCACCCCCTAGTACCATTTTTTCATCCCTAGGAACTGTTGCACCACTTCCTCTAAGTCATCCCAAAAAGCTTGTCTTATAGACACATCTAATCCTATTTGTGGCGCATATGCACTAATGACATTCACAACCTCATCCCCTATCACTAGCTTAACACTCATAATTCTATCGCTCTTCCTAGACACCGCTACTACATCATCAATATACTCCCTATCAATAAGAATACCTACTCCATTTCTAACCTTATCCTTTCCTGAGTACCAAAGCTTATAACCCCAAGGAGCTATCTCTCTAGCCTTGGCTCCAACCCACTTGGTTTCTTGTAGGCATAATATATTTATTCTCCTCCTCTTCATAACATCTACAATTTCAGCTAATCTTCCTGTCAAAGAACCTATGTTCCATGTCCCAAAGCGTAACCTACTACCCTTACCCCTACCCCTACCATTACCGTGGACTAGCTTATTTACCAGCAACCCTTGCATATTTGACACCACCCCCGGGTCCTGGGGTGGCGCGCCGCTTCGGGGCGACGACCTAGCAACCCTTGCACATTTATCACTACACCCGGGTCTAGAAAGTGCAGCGCGTCGCTGAGTAGGGAACGCCCCAACGATATTTATATTATGGTTCATGTCATAAGATGTGGCTAAGTTTTACGCTGGCCGTCACAAACCTACCGCAACCCTCCTCCTTTGTCCGGGCTTGGGACCGGCTGTAAAGGCCACCAAGTGACCCTCACAGGCGGAGTTACTTGAAAGATTAATATGGTGGAAAAATTTAAATACTTGAAAGATTAATATGGTGGATCAAAAACATGTGATATGGTGTCAAAAACATGTGATATGATGGGACAAGTCTGAAATACTTAAAAGGGGCAGTTCAGAGAATAAGTTCAGACACTTATGTCTCTCCCAAAAAAGCATATAACTAAGTGAATGCTTAAAGAAAAAATGCATGCATCCAAAGACAAAAGCGTCTTGAGAAAAGCAAAGAAATATTAATAAATGTGCAAAGTGATATTGTAGCATTTTTACATCAAAAAGACCTTAAATATTAAGGTCATCAACATTATCATCAAGAGGAGAGGAGCTTGGGTTAGCTCCAACGGGCTTCGGCGTGGACTCAGGAGCAAGGTCATATTGGCTTTCTGTCGGTCCATCCGCCTTGGGAAGATCCTCACTAGGCGCAGCGTCGCCATCCTCCAAGGCGTCCTCCATATCCTGAACAATGCCCTCCAAGTCAATGATCTCTCCACTCTTCTGTGGCACGATAGGAGGGGCAAAAGGTTCCTTGAAAATAACTGCCATGGCATCCTCTAAAGAAGCGTAGTAAACTGCTTCATTCTCGGAAGTCACTTCCACTTGAGGATCGTCAATGCCAGACTCTGGGAAGTCTTTTAGGAGAGCCGCCAAGATACGTTCGCCATAATAGTAGGCACGGAGTCCGCATGCCCCCTCTAGGCGCTCCTAGTCCTTCTCCCGCCTGTCTTGCTCCGCCTTCAGCTCCTCAGACAACTTGGCAGCTTCTGAGGTCTTCCCCTCTAACTTCTTCTCCAGATCAGCAAGCTTCTCTTTTAAACCATTCGCTAAAGCAGTTACCGCCTGAGCGTTGGACCTGGCAAGGGAGACTTCATCTTCTAGCTCCTTGAGACGGGCTTCATTCACCGTGTTCATAGCGATGTCCGCCTCCATGGTATTACAATGATCAATGGTCTGAAACAGATAGTAAAAGAAAGAGTAAGTTAGAGAAGGAAATTATGAAAGGTACCAGGATCAAGAATATCACATACCACTAAAGACCGCCGCTTGATCATCTTAAGGTGGGTTAGGGTCTTGTACTTGGCCCTCATCTCCAAAACAACAGGAAGCTTGCCGATAGCTTCCTCAATATCATTCATTATATGTTCCGAAGCCAGGACCAACCCAGGGCCATGCTTGGATAACCAATAACCTCCGGAATCACTTGTTGATCTGGTCCGCCGGCTTGTGAAGCTTGCTCCTGAGGAGGACCTTCCGCCCTGGCCTTTTTTGAAGAAGGAGGAGTTTGAGCACCAGAGGTTGCAGGACACTTTCCGTCCTTCTTGCTAAGCGCATCATTCACCTTCTCCTGGGCGACCAGAGCAGCCTGAAGTTTTCGCCTCTCTCTAATAACATCATTGGCGTTAATTCTCCACCTGCAAGAAGGGCGAAAGACAAAAAAAAAGTTAATAAGGCGGATCAAAAAGATAGAAGATACCTTCAAAAGCTTTGAAATAATTGTAGCGGATCTCTCCGTCCCGTATCGTCGCCATGGGTTCGCCAGACTTCATAATAGCCAAAGCTTGGTCATACGCCCAAAAGTCATGCTTGAGAGACCGAAGAATCCGTAGAGTATTCTTCTCCTCTTGGGTAAGGTAAAACTTCTGATTCGCCTTTTCTTTTGGTTTATAGTTCCATCCGGCAGGAAACCCGAGAGGTACGCCTTCCACTATCTTCACAAAGAAAAATCTTTGCTCCCAACGATGGACATTCGACATTTTACTATGAAAAGGCGAATACCCTTTCAATTTGGAAAAGGTAATGTGACTTTCCACCCCGCGCTTGGACATGGTGTGAAGAGTTCGGAAAATGCGAGGGCTCAGAATTAAGCCCAGATTCGTCGCCAAGTAAGTATCCAGTACTAAGTCTAACCAACCGTTCGGGTCTAGTTGGCAAATAGGGATGTAGAAAAATTCAAGAATGTCCCCAACCATCTTGGGGACCGGATAACTAAAGCCCCTTTCAACATGGCTTTGGTAGACTGCAAAATAACCCCTAGGAAGGGACGCATGTCTCTGATAAGGCGTAGGAACCAAGCAAGAAGCTGCTCGGAGCCAAGGGTATAGAGATTGAAGGGTTATCAGAAGGGTAAAGCTAAAACTGGAAGAGGTCACCTCCATTTTAGGGGATTTTGCCCCTTTCTTTTTAGGAGCAGAAGAACTTACTTCTTCTCCAGAGGTAAGGTTTTAGGCCTTCATAGTCGCAATGGGAATACAAAACGAAGAAGGCACCAAAGAAGAATTTAAGTTCAAACTTGAGGTTCTCTCGGAAGAAGAAGTAGAAGATGAACTTACATGAAAAATCGAAAGGTAGAGAGAGAGATTAAGCTTCTGCAGATGATTGAAGAAAATCGTGGAGAGCAAAAGTGAAGGGGGAAGAAGTTGAAAGGAAAGCCTTTTCTATTTAGTGAAATGATTAAATAGTTTCGAAATCCGTGTCAAGAACTGCCACCTGTAAAAACGTCATTGGCCTAGATAAAGGTGCCTGTCAGGCACAATAAATGCTATCAGCATGCGAAGAAGCTGAGAAGTCCTAAAGAACTTAAAAGACCATTTAGGGGAGGCTTCTGATAACATCTGCCATGAAACATGGAGGACTAAACTGAAGATATTCCCTAGCAAAGAGGGCTTAGGGGGAAAAAGGCCCACCTCTAAGATGTATATGGCGTACAGTCAGAAATACGGTGTCGTCTTGAGTATTCCTTTTTAGTCGCAATGGGAATACAAAACGAAGAAGGCACCAAAGAAGAATTTAAGTTCAAACTTGAGGTTCTCTCGGAAGAAGAAGTAGAAGATGAACTTACATGAAAAATCGAAAGGTAGACAGAGAGATTAAGCTTCTGCAGATGATTGAAGAAAATCGTGGAGAGAAAAAGTAGAAGTAGAAGATGAAAGAAGCATTCAATAAACAGAAATTCAAGAAAGAATGGAGAAATTACAATAGAAATATGAACTTACATGAAAAATCAAAAGGTAGAGAGAGAGATTAAGCTTCTGCAGATGATTGAAGAAAATCGTGGAGAGCAAAAGTGAAGGGGGAAGAAGTTGAAAGGAAAGCCTTTTCTATTTAGTGAAATGATTAAATAGTTTCGAAATCCGTGTCAAGAACTGCCACCTGTAAAAACGTCATTGGCCTAGATAAAGGTGCCTGTCAGGCACAATAAATGTTATCAGCATGCAAAGAAGCTGAGAAGTCCTAAAGAACTTAAAAGACCATTTAGGGGAGGCTTCTGATAACATCTGCCATGAAACATGGAGGACTAAACTGAAGATATTCCCTAGCAAAGAGGGCTTAGGGGAAAAAAGGCCCGCCTCTAAGATGTATATGGCGTACAGTCAGAAATACGGTGTCGTCTTGAGTATTCCTTCTTATGATCCACCACACAGCGCATAACGGAAAGAACGGTGTCGTCTCATAGAGCTCCATTCATGATCCGCCATGCAGCTCATAGTTGAAAATACGGTGTCGTACCACGGGTCCTTACAAAGATCCGCCCGGCAAGAGGAAGAAGGGATCCGCCTCATATTACGATCCGCCTTTGGAAGAAATGAATGACTATATGGTGTAACTCACTAGCATTAAACTAGCATTAAAGATATCTCAAAACCTGCCAAAGCTTGGAGGTTAGAGGAGAGAGTTAGACTGCATTAAAGGAGGTGATAACAAGCAGAGAAATTCTGATCAACTTTCGTCCCTGTGGGGGCGTCGTTGGGTTCGACGGGGGGAAGCTCCGATGCCAAAGTCAGTAAGGTCAATCAAGGGAACAAACTGAATTGACAAAGGATGTGAGAATGTGTACCTTGATAGCCTAGGGATGTAGGCTATATATAGCTAGGAAGTCGTAACCTTCAGCAACTAGAAAGTCTCCATTAATGCTCAATTAATGGCGGTTACAAGTTATCTTTAACCTGGCGGTTAGCTAATTGATAGCTCATTAATGGTCTTTATGGCCGAGTCGGCGTTCAGCCGTTACAGTGACGAATCAGGTGAATGAGGAGATTCGCCTCCTAGGTTCGCCAGCGGATCCCTTCAGACTGGATCAAGGAGATCCGCCCGCCGGATCTTCTTTGGGGATCTGTACACGGCGTTTCTCCAGGTGAATATCCCTTTCGGTCCTTGGGATAATATCTCAATGTTATCAGAAGCCCCCCCAAAAGTCCCTTAAAGTCCTTTAGGGCTTTTGAGCTTCCGCGCGCCGTCATGAACACCTGTATTAATGCACACTCTGTTCGATGCCAATCGAGGAGTGACATGTGTAACGGGCGCACTGTCCTAGGAAAGAGAAGACGTCCTTCTTTCTCCCTTGCTTTCTCTCTCTTCTCCATTTCGTCTTCACTTTCTTCTTTACTGCTCGAAGCTTTTCCTGGGAATTTCAGAGTTCAAAGCTTTTCGATTTCATGTAAGTTCATCTTTTCTTACTTGATTTGTTCTGAATGTTTAGGAGTTCTTCTTCATCTTCTAGATCAACTTCGGAGCTTTTTAATTCGACCCCTTCCCCTGAAATAGTAGTTGATTTTAGTTGGACCACTTCCTCATCGGTGAACTCATCTTCCTCCGAGGACTCCATTAGCTCTGAGTTAGTTGGGTTTTATAACTCGGCGTGTAATCGCTACCAAACTCGTTCCACTAGGAATCAAGTTCTTTCTACTTCTGTCTCCGGTACCGCAACGGTCGCTAAGTCTAGGTGTTTTCCGGGGACAATGGCCTCTTCTTCAATCCAACCTAGGAAAAAGAACCCTCGAGCGGAGACTACTCCGTCGCGTATGAGTGCCACGGATCTAATGGATCTGGCGAATCGCTTCCCTTGGATCAATAATTATGAGACTCAGTTAGCCGCAGTCCATCAATGACCCTCCTGTCCGCCTAGCAGTTTTCTAACAGTATATTGCAGTCATGTGGAGAGAGGGTTCCGACTTCCTCTCCTAAAGATGATGGCGGACATCCTCTCCTACTTTGATATTACGGCCAGCCAACTGCATCCCAACGGTTGGTTGGATATTGCTTTAGACTGCTACCTCGCCTCAAATTTAGGAGTGGTATATACGGGTCGTATCTTTAGAGCTTTCCATAAACCCTCGAAACGGAAGTACGAATCCTATCTCACTTTCGCCAAATTTGGAGTATATTCGCCATTCAGTGACAAAATGTCCAATGTCCATTGCTGGGATGAGAAATTCTTCTATGTGAAGATAAAAGAGGGCGAATCACTGGGATTTCCCTCGTTTTGGAATCCTAAGCCTTTACACATGGCGGGCGATATGCGAATATTGACCGATAGTGATGAAGAGGTGGCGGAGCTCATGAAGAAGATCAAGGCGGATGCATGGACATACACAGACGCTTTAGCCTTCATGATGAGCGATATTCCGTTGATTCGCCGAGAGGGAGAACAGTTCATTTACTCGAAGATTACGCAATTTGATCAAGGTAACCTTTATTTCGTCTTGAACCTTGATTACTTTACTGTTTTCTTTGGCAGGGGTTTATCTAAGGCCAATCACGCTATTGCAGAGAAACGTAGGAAGTTCCTAGAGGCTGAGGCGCGTAGGAAAGACCAAGCGGCAAATCCTCCAAAGGATACTGGAAAACACCCTGCAGAAACAGTGGTTGAGCCGCCACTAAAAAGGAGGAAACCTGCAGCTTCTGGAGGTTTTAAGCTTATGGCGGATGCCATAAAGTCCGCCATGCCTGTAAGGGAGATGGAACAGGTAAGTTGCCTTTTATTTTTATCTGTTCATCAAGTTTTGGACTTGAGTTTTGACCTTTGAATGTTTGTGCAGATGGCGAAGCCTGATATGGGCGGATACTGGTCCGCTAAATATGGCGCTCAAGGATCTTTTGAGAATGAATCCATCATAAACGACTTGGATGAGGCCCTGGGTCAGGTGGGCGAAGTGCAAAGGAATCAGAACCAAATTCCTGGTTCCATTCATGCGCAAAAGGGGAAAACGGAGCTCCTTATGGTGAGTCCCCTAGAAAGGATTTCTTTTTGTAGAGAAAGTTGTTCCTTTGCTCTTTTCTTTCAACGAAACTGTTTGTTTTTGACAGATGTATACCCGCATACGTGCCATGGAGGCCGAGCTCCTTCAAGGTGTGGCGGATAAGGCAACCATTGAAAAATTAGAGAAAGAGGTAGCGGATGCCAATGCGAACATTGCTTCTGCTAATGCGAACCTTGCCTCTGCCACAGCCGCCTTAGTCCTTAGAGACGCGGAGATCGAGAAGCTAAAGGAAAAGATTGTGACAGACGCCAAGAACTATGAGGACGCCCTAGGAGAAGCTGAATATACGACGGGTGAGCAAGCCTTCTATTATGGCGAACTGCTCATGGCGTACTTTTCCCTGGCGCATCCCGAGATTGATTTTATAGATCCGCAGTTCGCCGTCCCTGAACCAGAAGACGTAGCCAAATATGACAAAATGTCAGACGCTAAGGAATACCTCCGCGAATATGTTCGGAGATGGATGAAGGGACTCATGGAAGAAAGTAAACCTTCCACTAATGTCACGCTAGTGGAGCTTGAGGAAGTGCCCCCCAAGGCGGGTGAAGAACCGATCACTGATAACGCCCTTCCTCTTGGTCCCACATCTTCCGTTGAAAATGAGGTACCTTTGGTTGGCGTATCTGAGGCTGTGGAGAAGGAGGCTTCCCAGGCAAGCACCGTAAGCAAGGATAGTGTAAAGGAGGATGCTCCCATTATTACTTAGTTGTTTACTTGTGATTTGTAAAAAATCGTTAAGTACAATTTGTTTTAATCCTTTATGGCAGCTATTTATTTTACTATTACGTTTGCGCAAGTAAATATATAGGCATCTAGGATTTATTTTGGAGTAGGTAGCCAGCCATACTCCATTGCATGGACCTTTGTGAAGGTTAGAAGCTGTTTTATTCCATTGAAGGAAGTAAAGCTGCCTAGGGGATTAATTTGCTACCTGTCTTTGAGGTGAAGTGATCCGCCCGTAGGACTTGTGAATCCTTTTTTGGGAAGGATATGTAAGAGAGTGTAAAGACCTTGCGTCCAAGGATCGTTTTAACTCTATCGGAGATTAGGATCCTCTCAGAGATGGATCCGCCCATAAGATAGATTCTCTTATGTCTAAGGAGAAAAAGTAGCTATGAGATAGCGATACTTTGTTAATGCGGAGAGCGTTGGATGCCCCCCTTCTTTTTAAGACTGGAATATTGATATTGTTGTAATAAACTTTAAAAAGAACACAGATAATAGAACAAATGATGTTTATTAATGGGAGAAATGCTTTATTACAGCAAGCAGGTCTTATAAGTGAGCCTCGTTAAAACCTTTAGTAAGAAAAACCACATGGGAAAAAGCTTACTAAAGGAAAAAGAGTACTCAAGACCGTGTGTACACCTCATTTTCTGACAAAATATTTGCGGAGATTTTGGAGGTTCCACTCTGTTGGGGTTTAGTGTCCTATAGTCAATTGTTGCAGGATACAAACTTAATGTAAATGAATTGTTCTTTATATCATTTGTTTTAATGAGATATATGTTTTATAACTATATAAAGGCAATCCCTTTTAAGCACTAAATAAAGTCTAATAAAAGGAAATCCGTAAGTTTGTTTAAAGTGATTATAAAGTGTTCATACAAGCATGAAGTGAGACAAAACTTTATAATAAACTAATAAACTTAAAACCGCCCCAAGTCAAGTGATATATTTAGGATCGATATATCACTGTTGAGACTTGTATGTAACAATGTCTTCTGTCCGACAGAAAGCTGATCTCACAAGCTTCATATATATAGATATCTGGACAGTTACATAGATCCGATGAAACGTCGTTCATTAGGATTGGGGATCCGATTTGAGATAACAGGATGGGTAGATTCATCCTTGTCACCTGTTCATCTCATTGGTATTAATAGGTATAAGTAATCCTCAGACTCAAAGGAATGTTAATTGGTCATCCTGAATTACTGAATGTGAGACTTTGATCCTGTGGTCCCACGATCCTTAACAGAGATGACTCTGGGGTGTGAACTGCAAAGGTTGGGTGTCACAGGAGGTAATGTCAGGGTAGTTATACATTGGATTGAGCATTTATCACTCCCGATTAATGGGAGATATATCCAAGGATCGCTTGTGGAAGACTCGACTCTAAATCCTTGCAAGGTGATAGCTTAAGAGTAGAAATACAGATTTCACTTAACCTATCTATTTGAGTTGACTCGGCCTGTACAAGTAAAATGAACGTCTCGCTATATGTGACTTGACATCACCCATAGTCATAAGATTCAGTTCAAGGATGTAGTTGATAAAGGATCGAATTATACTGTAACTAATACGGAAGGGTTAATGACAGAATCAACCTGTCTTCTTAACGGACTCTGGGGGAATGATTACAGACTTGCCAATAACATACTCAGTACATCATTCCGTTATGCAAGGATTAAATATAATTCTTGAAGAAATTAATTTAATAGTTGCATACGGCCAGAAGTAGTAAGAACCTAATGGATCACACATAAGACTTGGAACCAAAAGAGAGATGGATGTAATTAATAGATGGAAGCCCAATTGAGCCCAGTGAGGCCCATTTAAACAAGGGGGGCGAAATTTATATATAATTAGTGAGTAATTATTTTAATTCTGTTAATCCTAATTTGATTAGGAATATGAATTAAATTAATTAAGAGATAATCAAGTTAGGAGTTTTAATTAGATTAATATACTCCTATTATTATCCAATAAGGTTATTTATTATTATCCTAGATATATTAGATATATATAGTGAGATAATAATTAGGAATTCTATTCCGAATTGAATTCCTATTAAGTAACCTAATCCTATCTAACTAGGGTTTAGATACAAGTGATTATATATACCCCTTGCTATTAGAATTTCGGCCAATGCTCCCTAACCAACCCTAGTGGATTTTCGAAATCCCCTATTAGAGAGAAAGAGAATTCGACTTCCCCAGTTCGAGGACAAGAATTCATACGGCTTCCGTCGATTGATTAATTTTCATTCATCTCCTTTTCTCTTTGATCTTGTGTTGGTTAATTAGAGGCAACCTATTTTGGTTGCATCTCATAAGGGTTGATTCTAACTTAATCTCACCGTGTTCACGAAAGAAGGAAAAACAATCAAAAGGGAGAAATTCGTTTTTCTTCGCCTACATCAGGTCAGTTCACTATTTCGCGGATTCCCGGAGATTGAACCGTCGGATCGTCGCGATTTTTGGACAGTAGCTTCTAGACATATTCGTCCACGTTTCCACCGAAGGTATTGTCGTTCGGAGGTCTGGAAGGTCTGTTTCGGATAGGGGCAGATTGGTAAACAGTTTACATCTCCTTTGAAGTTGTGGGCACTTCGTTTGCAACGGTAGATTGATCATCGAAAGGTATTTCTTCTTATCCTTCTTTATATGAAATAACGATTAACGGATCCTATGGTTAAAAGGAAGTAGGCTAAAATTTTTATATTTCCGATACCCACTTGATTTTAAAATAGGTTTAAAATCGTTTTATGTTAAATGTATATATATGTTTCAGAAATTAATAGTTTTCTGTTTTGATTATCGAATGAATAATTCGTTTAAATGTTTGTTTTTACCAATATGTAAATCAAAGTGTTAAATGAATTAAAATCAAAATAAATGGGACGAGCATAATCAACGTTTTATATGGTTATATTAATATAAGGATTAATATAAAGATACAAAACGATTAGAAGTAAAATTGGATGAAAGTTAATTTGACGAGTTAATGTGATTAACCTAAATATTACATAAGCCGGTTATGTAATCAACCAATTAAATTTATTTAATTGAGTCTATGCATGTTTGGAGTTATGGACATATTTGGACCCTCTTTTAGTCTTTTGGTATTTTTGAAATAGGGCCTGCGCGTCCTGCCTTTCTACTATCTATTGTAATTTCTCCTCTCATCTGATTCCCTTCAATTCAATTGAAGTTTTCTTATAGTAGTATAGAAATTAATATGTAATTTCAAGGCGCCATGGAGAAGACGGAGGACCTAAAGAGAAATATGTAATAGTTAGTATTTCCTTAGGTTTGGCCTTTTATTCCGTCTCTGGCTCGACGGAATAATTTAGATGATGTGTCCATAACGCCAATGTATGTGAATGTATGTATGTCTGATGTATGCTAAAGCAAATCAAGACTAAGTTAGATTATGAGACTTAAATAAAATCCCTCATTAAAAAGTTAAGTAAATAAGTAAGTTATTAAAATCGGTTGCCCCTCCCTAATATTATAATTCAGCCGGCAGTACTGGGGGCCTTTGGGTTGTTGAGTAAACTCAAGCTCGGGGTCTTATGGTAGCACCTGAATTATCGAAAATCATTTTTCATGAATATGGGGTAATACTTAAATTAGATTATGATAATTGGATGAGTAAACTCATGTTGTCATAAACTAATAGGCAAAATGGTTGGGATTAATATGAATATCATATTAGTTACTAATGTGGTTAGTAACCGAATAACCTAGGAATCACATTAGAGATGTGATTGATTATATGAATCTACCTAATGAATGAGACTAGCTTGTTGAGTAAACTCAAGGCGAAATCTCAAGAGTTAGGATCCTAGCTCACTAAAGGATTTGTGAAATTCTTCGAATTAATATGGAGGGTTATTAATTTGGCAAAATAGTGGGAGCAATCTGAAATAAATTAAAAGGCCTATAATTTTAGATTGTTAAACTTTAAAGCAAATGAATGACATACGTTTACTCTTTCTCACTCTCAGGTTTTGTTTAAACACACACTCTTAAAATCATGACTAAAACCAATCTGCAAAACATCCTTACCGATAACAAATTGAATGGTTCAAACTTCACCGAATGGTTTCGTAACCTCAAAATTGTTTTGAAGTTCGAGAAAATTGGGTATGTACTTGATACATCGATACCCCCTGTACCTGAAGATGATGCTCCCATCGAGGAAATTGATGCTTATCAGAAGCACAAGGCTGATGATGATCATATCGCTTGCATCATACTTGCATCGATGACGTCGGAATTACAAAGGCAACATGAGGAGATGAATGCCTATTCCATCATCATGCACCTAAAGGAATTGTTTGGGAAACAAACCAGGTGCGAACGCTACGAGATATCAAAATTGTTATATCGTTGCAGGATGCAAGAGGGCACATCTGTCATGACACATTGTGTCAAGATGATAGGCTATATTACCAAACTTTCTAGTATTGGATTTGTGATGGACAACGAATTAAGTACCGACTTGGTTCTTCAGTCCCTCCCAGAGAGTTATTCACAGTTCAACATGAACTACCAAATGAATGACTTGCAAACCTCTCTTGAAGAGCTTGCAAACATGCTCAAATCAGTTGAGCCCAATATGAAGAAAGACAAGGCCATACCGGCTCTTGTAATCGAGGGATCGAAGAAAAGAAAAGGGAACTTTCCCAATTCTAAACATCCCAAGAAAGGTAAGAAAGATGTGTCCAAGGGAAAGGAAGTTAAGAAGCCCAAAGGAGAGTGCCACTTCTGTGGTAAAGACGGGCATTGGAAGAGAAACTGCAAGGAGTATCTAGCCACCCTCAAGAAGGGAAAAAGCGGTGCTTCTACGTCTGGTATGTTCTATATTGAAATAAATACGGTTTCATTGTCTGAATCTTGGGTACTTGATACCGGATGTGGATCTCATATTTGTACAAATATGCAGGAGCTAAAACAGACTAATGAACTAAAGAAAGGAAGCATAAACTTGCGAGTGGGAAATGGAGCAAGAGTTGCCGCCCTCGCAATTGGAGATTATGTTTTACTTTTGCCCTCTGGGCTTGTAATAGAATTAAGGAATTGTTTATACGTTCCTGAGATGTCTCGTAACATTATTTCTATTAGCCGTCTCATTGACGACGGTTTTCATATTTCAATAAAGAACAATAGTTGCAATTTTTATAAAGATTCGATCTTTTATTTTTCAGGAATATCACAAAATGGGATTTATGTGTTAGATGATAAAACTCCTGTTTTTGCAATTGATACCAAAAGACATAAGCTAGATAATTCAACTTACTTGTGGCATTGTCGTTTAGGCCATATAAACAAGAGACGCATGCTAAAGCTACATTCAGATGGGCTTATAGATCCAATCGATTCTGAATCATTGGAAACATGCGAATCATGTTTAAAAGGTAAAATGACAAAGACACCCTTTAGCAATAAAGGTGAGCGTGTATCAGACACTCTAGGACTTATTCATTCAGATGTATGCGGTCCTATGTCAGTCCAAGCAAGAGGAGGATTCAGATACTTCATTAGCTTCATAGATGACCATACTCGATATGGTTATATCTACTTGATGAGGCACAAATCAGAAGCCTTTTACAAGTTCAAATGCTTCAAGAATGAAGTGGAAAATCAATTAGGAAAGAAAATAAAGACGCTTTGATCTGATCGAGGTGGCGAATATCTTTCTGATGATTTTCTGAATTATCTAACTGAATGTGGGATATGCTCATAATGGACACCTCCCTATACACCATAACACAATGGTGTATCCGAGAGGAGAAACCGTACCCTATTAGATATGGTACGATCCATGATGAGCATGGCCATACTTCCAAAGACGTTTTAGGGCTATGCCTTAGAAACTGCCCTCTTCACCCTGAACCGAGTACCAACGAAATCCGCTAGTTCCACACCAAATGAATTGTTCGTTGGTAAGAAACCCGTGTTCTCGTTTATGAGAGTATGGGGTTGTTCAGCATATGTCAAACGCATTGCGTCCGACAAATTAGATTCTAAATCTGATAAATGTTTCTTCATTGGATATCCCAGGGAAACCATAGGGTATTACTTCTATCATCCAGATGATCAGAAAGTAATAGTATCCAAGCACGCAACCTTCTTAGAGAAAGAGTTTCTCGAAGAAACGCAAAAGGGAAGCGTGATTGAACTCGACGAAGTTCAAGAGGAAGAAACACCGACTGAAACAACAGAAGCGGTTGAGGTACCCGAAGAAGTCCCATTAGATGAGACTCTAGTGGCACCTATTCGTAGATCACGAAGAGTTCGTGAACTCTCAGTTAGATATGGTTTTCTAGTGGGAGATGATAACGAGGTTCCCGTGTTAGACGACGAACCCGAAAACTACGAAGAGGCTCTTACTAGTCCAGATTCTAAAGCATGGCTTGAGGCCATGGATTCTGAAATGGATTCCATGTATACTAACCAAGTGTGGACTTTGGTTGATCCACCCGAAGGGATAATTCCCATTGGGTGCAGATGGATCTTCAAAAAGAATACTGACATGGATGGAAAGGTTAGCACCTACAAGGCTAGGTTGGTAGCGAAAGGATATCGTCAGAAACAAGGTGTTGATTATGACGAAACCTTCTCTCCTGTTGCCATGTCCAAATCAATCAGAATCATGCTTGCTATTTCCGCTCACTACGATTATGAGATTTGGCAAATGGATGTGAAAACAACTTTCCTAAATGGAAACCTGCTTGAGGATGTATACATGATGCAGCCTGAAGGTTTCATATCAAAAGATGCAAATAAAGTTTGCAAACTTCAGAGATCCATTTATGGACTCAAGCAAGCATCTAGAAGCTGGAACAAGCATTTTGACGAAACCATAAAACAATTTGGTTTCGAACAAAATTGCGAAGAAGCTTGCATTTATAAGAAAGCAAGTGGGAGCTCTATAGAATTTCTCATACTATATGTGGACGATATACTGTTAATGGGAAATGACATTGCTCTATTACAGTAGGTAAAAGTATGGTTATCCGGTAACTTCTCAATGAAAGACCTTGGTGAAGCAGCCTATATACTTGGTATAAAGATCTACAGGGATAGATCGCGTAGACTGCTTGGTCTTTCACAGGCTATATACATTGAAAAGGTGCTAAATAGGTTTAGCATGCTTGAATCGAAACGAGGTAACTTACCCATGGTACATGGAGTAAAGTTAAACAATCATCAATGTCCTAAAACTGATGATGACAGACGATGCATGGCTGTAGTCCCATACACCAGCACGATCGGTTCGATTATGTATGCTATGCTATGCACTAGACCTGACGTAGCGTTCGCGTTATCTGTAACGAGTCGTTACCAAGGGAATCCGAGAGACGAGCATTGGATTGCTGTCAAGAACATTCTTAAGTACTTGAGAAGGACTAAAGATATGTTCCTAGTGTACGGAGAAGGAGATCTGAAAATTAAAGGATTTTCAGACCCTAGTCATCTCACAGATGAGAATGATTTTAAATCCCAATCAGGATACCTGTTTATCTTGAATGGGGGCGCGGTCAGTTGGAAAAGTTCCAAGCAGGGAAGCGTAGCTTTCTCTACGACCGAGTCAGAGTACATCGCTGTTGCGGAAGCAGCAAAGGAAGCAGTTTGGATTAGAAAGTTCATTACAGAACTAGGTGTGGTGCCTGACATTGTCAATCCCATTACTCTGTACTGTGATAACAATGGAGCCATTGCGCAAGCAAAGGAACCACGGTCTCATAATGCATCCAAGCACTACCTAAAGCGATACCACATCATTAGAGAGATTGTGGCTAGAGGAGATGTGAGAATAGAAAGAGTACCTACAGAGGACAACGTTGCAGATCCGTTGACAAAGCCTTTAACCCAGAAAGTACATGATCGTCATTTAACTTCTACTGGGATAAGTTTTAGAAACAATTGGCTTTAGTCCAAGTGGGAGTATGTTGGGGTTTAGTGTCCTATAGTCAATTGTTGCAGGATACAAACTTAATGTAAATGAATTGTTCTTTATATCATTTGTTTTAATGAGATATATGTTTTATAACTATATAAATGCAATCCCTTTTAAGCACTAAATAAAGTCTAATAAAAGGAAATCCGTAAGTTTGTTTAAAGTGATTATAAAGTGTTCATACAAGCATGAAGTGAGACAAAACTTTATAATAAACTAATAAACTTAAAACCGCCCCAAGTCAAGTGATATGTTTAGGATTGATATATCACTGTTGAGACTTGTATGTAACAATGTCTTCTGTCCGACAGAAAGCTGATCTCACAAGCTTCATATATATAGATATCTGGACAGTTACATAGATCCGATGAAACATCGTTCATTAGGATTGGGGATCCGATTTGAGATAACAGGATGTGTAGATTCATCCTTGTCACCTGTTCATCTCATTGGTATTAATAGGTATAAGTAATCCTCAGACTCAAATGAATGTTAATTGGTCATCCTGAATTACTGAATGTGAGACTTTGATCCTGTGGTCCCACGATCCTTAACAGAGATGACTCTGGGGTGTGAACTGCAAAGGTTGGGTGTCACAGGAGGTAATGTCAGGGTAGTTATACATTGGATTAAGCATTTATCACTCCCGATTAATGGGAGATATATCCAAGGATCGCTTGTGGAAGACTCGACTCTAAATCCTTGCAAGGTGATAGCTTAAGAGTAGAAATACAGATTTCACTTAACCTATCTATTTGAGTTGACTCGGCCTGTACAAGTAAAATGAACGTCTCGCTATATGTGACTTGACATCACCCATAGTCATAAGATTCAGTTCAAGGATGTAGTTGATAAATGATCGAATTATACTGTAACTAATACGGAAGGGTTAACGACAGAATCAACTTGTCTTCTTAACGGACTCTGGGGGAATGATTACAGACTTGCCAATAACATACTCAGTACATCATTCCATTATGCAAGGATTAAATATAATTCTTGAAGAAATTAATTTAATAGTTGCATACGGCCAGAAGTAGTAAGAACCTAATGGATCACACATAAGACTTGGAACCAAAAGAGAGATGGATGTAATTAATAGATGGAAGCCCAATTGAGCCCAGTGAGGCCCATTTAAACAAGGGGGCGAAATTTATATATAATTAGTGAGTAATTATTTTAATTCTGTTAATCCTAATTTGATTAGGAATATGAATTAAATTAATTAAGAGATAATCAAGTTACGAGTTTTAATTAGATTAATATACTCCTATTATTATCCAATAAGGTTATTTATTATTATCCTAGATATATTAGATATATATAGTGAGATAATAATTAGGAATTCTATTCCGAATTGAATTCCTATTAAGTAACCTAATCCTATCTAACTAGGGTTTAGATACAAGTGATTATATATACCCCTTGCTATTAGAATTTCGGCCAATGCTCCCTAACCAACCCTAGTGGATTTTCGAAATCCCCTATTAGAGAGAAAGAGAATTCGACTTCCCCAGTTCGAGGACAAGAATTCATACGGCTTCCGTCGATTGATTAATTTTCATTCATCTCCTTTTCTCTTTGATCTTGTGTTGGTTAATTAGAGGCAATCTATTTTGGTTGCATCTCATAAGGGTTGATTCTAACTTAATCTCACCGTGTTCACGAAAGAAGGAAAAACAATCAAAAGGGAGAAATTCGTTTTTCTTCGCCTACATCAGGTCAGTTCACTATTTCGCGGATTCCCGGAGATTGAACCGTCGGATCGTCGCGATTTTTGGACAGTAGCTTCTAGACATATTCGTCCACGTTTCCACCGAAGGTATTGTCGTTCGGAGGTCTGGAAGGTCTGTTTCGGATAGGGGAAGATTGGTAAACAATTTACATCTCCTTTGAAGTTGTGGGCACTTCGTTTGCAACGGTAGATTGATCGTCGAAAGGTATTTCTTCTTATCCCTCTTTATATGAAATAACGATTAACGGATCCTATGGTTAAAAGGAAGTAGGCTAAAATTTTTATATTTCCGCTGCTATACCTTGGCCTAATTTCCTTCAGTTTCTCCTGTGGCCGTCCTAGGAGTGGTGCGATAAGCCCATAAAACGCTCTTCAGCTGATCCGCCCACTTCTTATCATGCTCTCCCAATCTCTTCTTTATCCCTTTTACGATCGTCCGGTTCATGACTTCGGTCATTCCGTTGGATTGGGGATAATAAACGGAGGCAAGTCTGTTCAGAATGCCCAACTCTTCACAGAAAGTTTTGAACTCGCTACAGTTGAATTGTGTTCCATTATCGGTGATAATGGTATGCGGAACACCGTATCTTCCTACGATGTTGTCCTTGATGAATTCCACCATTCGTTCTGTAGTGATGGAGGAGACAGCTTCGGCTTCTACCCACTTGGTGAAATGATCCACTGCCACTACCACATACTTCCTCTGTCGGCGAGTTGGAGGGAATGGTCCGACGATGTCTATTCCCTAGAGGGCGAATGGCCGTCCTTTTACGATGGGCCTCTGGAGATGTTTGGCAGCATGTGATTCATTCGCATGAATCTGGCAATTATGACAAGATTCTACCAATTTTTGTGCATCCAGTTCGGCCGTGGGCCAGTAGAAACCTGCTAACCTGGATTTCTTCAAAATGGTGGCGGATGCTTCATGGGCCCCATATGATCCCTCATGTAGCTCCTTGAGGACTTGTTGTCCCTCTTCCGGTAGAATGCACTTTAACCAAGGGTGGCTAAAAGATTTTCTATAAAGGCCATCGTTGATCATGGAGAAATAAGCCGCTCTTCTAACTATCCGCTGTGCCTCTTCCTTATCCTCAGGTAAAGTTCCACATAGCAGATATTGGCGAATGGCCGATCTCCAATCATCTTCTACTGTTGTGAGTAGGGATACTTCCTCTGAAGTGAAGGCTGGAGCTATTTTAACTTCGAAGGGACATTGTGGATCTGTCCAGTTCTCCTCACTAGAGGCCATTTTGGCTAAATGATCTGCCTCAGTGTTGGATCCCCGGGGTACATGAATCAGTTCCCATTTGGTTTCTTTTGCCTCAAGGTGATCTAGCAATTTTTTGACTTCTGCTACGTATTTGGCCAAAACATCATCTTTTACCTCGTAATTCTTGATTACTTGATTGACCATTAGTTTGGAGTCGCTATAGATCACAATCCGCTCGGGAGTGATTTCTTTGAGTAGGCGTAATCCCAATACTAGAGATTCATATTCAGCAGCATTATTAGTTGCATGAAAATTCAATTTTGCTGCGTACCGTAACTTTATGTATTGGGGACCCTTAATCACAACGCCTATGCCCGCTCCATTCGCCGAAGAGGCGCCGTCGGTGTACATTGTCCACTCTTCCATTGGAGGCTTGGGATGATCTATCCCCTCTTCAGTGAATTCATTCACAAAGTCTGCCAAGACATGACTCTTCAAAGCTGACCTGCTTTCATATCTCACATCGAATTCACCAAGGCGGATTGCCCATTCCATCAACCTTCCAGAAGTGTCCGGCTTCTGTAACACCTTTCTCATCGGTATATTCGTTCGAACCACCACAGTATGAGCCTGAAAATATGGCCTAAGGCGGATTGCTGTGGTGACAACAGCCAGCGCCATTTTATCAAGCTTAGAATATCTGGTTTCGGCATCTTTCAGAACCTTGCTCACATAATAAATCGGAAACTGCTGGCCATCCTCCTCTCGTATCATGACCGTGCACACGGCTTTATCTGTAACCGATACGTACATGTAGAGGTCCTCTCCTTTCACCGGCTGACTCATCATCGGCGGTACTGTGAGAAACCGTTTGATCCTCTCAAAGGCCTTTTCACAATCCTCGTTCCACTCGAACGCCTTTTGTTTCTTGATAACCTCGTAAAAGGGCTGACATCTGCGTGCTGAACAGGAGATAAACCTGCCCAAGGCTACGATCTCTAGGTATGGATAAAATTTATGCATTGTGATCTTAGATTGAAAGTCTACTTGTTCTGTGAAGCTGGATTAATCTGAGAAACGGTTCTGTTACGTTGTTGTTCTTGATGAGGATGAGCAGCTGATTTAATCTGATAGAGAGATGAAGAGAGAGAAAGAAAACGATTAAAGGTAAAATAGAAATATAAAATTTTAAAAAGAGAGGAAGAGAGAGAAAATAGGTCAAAAAAGAAGAGTCAAAGATAAAAGTGTATCGGTCAATGATCATAGTGGCTACCAGTGTTAAAAAGTATAAAGTTCAGTAGCTATACAATTAAGAATTGAAGTTCAGTCGCCATAATGTTAAAATGTATAAAATTCTATGGCCATGGGTGTAATTCACCCTCAAGTTTCCCTAATGTGTAACTTTCTAATTATATGTGAAATGCACCATTTTTCCTATAAAACAATGATCATTCTTCAAAAAAAATAAATATTATTCAATATTCTATATAAAAAAAATTGTTAATAAAAAACAATCCACAAAAGAAATTGATGATTCCCCCGAAGCTAAAACATTTTATATGGTGTATCTGTTCGAAATGTTTACCAACTCGAACACGGTTGGTCCAAAGAAGAGTCCCTATCACAATTGAATGTCCGGTGTGTGTTGAGCAGGATGAAACGGATAACCATTTATTTGTTGAATGTTGCTTTGCAGGTGATATTTGACGAACAACTGGAATTTCAGCACCACAAGTGGACGATCTGAACTTTGCTGATTGGCTATTAAAAGAGATATGTGGTTCAAACTAGGATACCATTGTCCGGATTTGCTGTGCGTTGAAGACAATTTGGGACCACAGAAATAAAGCGCTATGGCATATGATTTGGTGGCCGACGGATACTAGTTGGCACATAGGAATGGACGAGGTTCGTGATTGGAGGGTCTATCACCAAGGTACACCGCTAAGAGAAAGCAGACAACCGGATCAGCGAACCCGTGGCACCATTATTGAGACGCAGCAGCTTGACGACGGATCCCAACAACCGACCCAGAGCACCCTTGTCGAACCCGCGATGCTCTTACCTTGCAGCAGTAACGAGTGACGGAACGGAACATGAGACGACAGGTGCAACGCTTACAACGAACGGCGCGGAACAGCAACGCCAGATTCCAGAACACCGTCGACCCCGACCGAACATCAGTGACTTACCCCAAGCAGTAGCGCCCCCTTACAGCAGATTCCCAGTGCGTACGTTGGCTAATCAGAAATGGAAGCCCACCTGCTTCTGATTCAGTTAAGTGTAATATTGACGGAGCCATCTTTAAGGAATTAAAGAGCAGCGGTATGAGTGTAGTAATTAGAGATGAAGTGGGAGCATTCCTATTTTGTAGTAGCAGTTTTATCCCAGGTATAAAAGAGTCACGAGTGAATGAGGCACTTGCTCCTCGCTCTACGCACGAGCATGATTTGGCTTGCTACTATGAGGTACACGAATGTTGTCGAATCTGATACTAAGCTGGTTGTCGATGCAATTCAGTATGATAAACAGGATATCTCAGAGTTTGCATCGCTTATTCATTATTATCGAGCTCTTTTACTATCCAACTCTTCTTTTAAATTGTCTTTTATTTCTCGTTTAGCGAACAAGACTGCACATTTGGTAACTAGGCAAGCCTGTTCCAATGCTAACGATTTTTTGTCAACTGTGATGCCAGATTGGTTATCAAACGTTATTGTTAAGGATGTCAAATCGAATTATATATGAAAACCATTCTTCAGGTTCAAAAAAAAATTTAATTATATATTTTAAATCAAACAACACAAAAGAAATAAATCTAAAGTTGTATACTTTTCCCTTTCAAGATTTCTTTTCGTTACCCCTAAGGGAACAAAACATCCCCTAAATTATTCCATAAACTTTAGATCCGGAAGACTTCCATTACATAAAATGATTTTCAATTTTCTCAAAATAAACATTTTAAATTACATAAAACATTTGGAATCGGAATCATTAAGCTTAATCATGGAAGTTGGTGATTTTTTTTCTTTTTAAAGGAATGGAGTCCGAGTTCAAAAGAAATTTTCAAATACACGTTTTTGGAATGATTTCAAATAAATAAAACCTCAAAAATCATTAGATAAATTATCCTTTGTTTTTTTTTTTTTTTTTTAAACTATCTTTTGTTTATGTACTACTTTGCAAGTAGCATACATGGTTTTCATGTAATAACATGATACTGCACCACACAACTAGTTATTGTTGACAATCCAAAATTCCAATCTGGTGTGTTCTTCATTTTATAGACATTCTCAGAAACCTAAAACTTAAAAAATAATCAACAAGACATTCTCAGAATCAACAAATCAACCTCTTGCAATGTCTTCAATAAATTCCTACTTTCAGTTCAAAAAAAAAAAATGTAATAATCCTTCAGTAACAGAACAAAGAAAAACCTCCCGCGTTTCAACAATAAGCTGCAATACAGTAACAATGACCAAAAAAACCTACCAGTTCTAGTAGCTAACTCCTACAAATCCTCACATTATTCACAATTTTATGTCGACACATTCAAGCACAAGACAAGCATGAAACAACCTTTACCTTCAAATCCACGAAACATTATATTACATTGCGTAAGGTACTGCTTCCTCCAAATCCCGCTCTAACCCTCTGCAGTTGGCTTTTGAACCACATACTTCATTGGCACCTGTTAGCAGCCATCAACAGGTTATATCAACATATCGCTACGAATAAATCACAAGATAATACAACCTGAGGCACTTTTATTTAGCACAATCTTCAATAATTTTTGTAACAAGAAATTCTTGCACAGAACCTCACTTCTGTTTACAGTCGAAGACAAAAGGGTCAGCCTAGTCGTAAATCTTACCTTGCCTAACTGTATTGTTCCTTTCAAAATTGGTCCAAAAGACAAAAGGAAAATACCATCCATATATTTTACTTCCAACATAGATTCAGATTCAGTAGTATTTATCTCAATTGGTTACTTGCACACAATGGAAATCAAACTCATGCAACTGTGGTTAAATATGTAGCGAAATTTGTGAACTTAGGTCTCGGCCTACGAAGCACCCACATGGGTATCGGTGCTGGTGCGACAAACAGCATTTTAACAAAATATGAGATACGGATAAGGTGGGGACACGCTATATGACAAACAACATTCATTAGTCATTATAAACCATAAATAACATCCATAATAAGTCACTAATTCATCAAAAAGAACAATAAATACTTTAAACTCTTTAAACTACCAAAAGAAGGACAGCTGCTATATTCTTTTCTTTAGATTTTGATTTCTTTGTTTTTTCATTAGGCTTTATTTTATTTTATTATAGTTAACCCCAATTTTTTGTACAATTATTTACAGAATTCCTATATTCTACTTAAATAACTCAGAAGCTGTGTACCTAAGTGTCCCCATATTAAAAAGAAAAGAAAAAGAGGGAACACTTATTTTGGCGTATCAGGTGCGTATCCCCGGAGTGTGGGAGTATCCGACACTCCTGCGTTAACCTCACTTCTAGAAGTGGCGGTGCTTCTAGGTCTCAGCTCAATAGTGATAATGGTGAGTTTCTAACAGAAGGCTGTTCTTCAAATTAAGTAGCGAAATGCATCTTCAATATATCAATATGAGCCATACAGTTCCATTGAACTATCATTTTTTTTGTAAGTTATGATTCTTATATATTTTTTCTTCATGAGAGTGCTGCAGCTTTTTTGTTTTGAAAGCTAAGTACGAAGTACTAGTAGAAAATTTCTATTTGTTGATATGCACAGACAGTAGATGAGCTTACTCTCACTTCTCAAAAGGCTTCACACACCACCTTGAGTAAGATTCATCGCCTTTGCTGACGTCCACATATGGTTAACGAGCTACACCGGTTCTCAAACAATGTGCACCCCTCATTCCATTATCCCATATTGGGAGAAACAGAAGTGTTGTGACTCCTCTTTCATTATAACCTTGCTTGAGTAGTGCTGTCTATCCTGAACATTGAATGTGAACTTTATTCTCCGCGCAGCACCTTTTTGCCCCTATTACCGGGCCAGAAATTTAACGAAGCCCGTCTCAGGTTTGACAGACATAAGTTGTTATTAAAACACTTTCTGTTTTGGCTTTAGAGGCCCCGGCCTTACATATTCTCAATCACAGTCATGGATCACTTTAGCAGCATGCTGGTGAAACCAGTCCAAGATTGTTTCTATGGACCAAGCACATCCGCATGCCCATAAAGGCATAAATACACATAATGCAGAGAAATGCATATTCTATTTCTTCTCTTCTTTCACAGCTGAGAAGAGAGATAAGGGCGGCCCGGTCGCAATACGCGTCCCCGCTGAGCGAGGGTCCGGGGAGGGGTCCCACCACAAGGGTGTATTGGGAGCAAGCCTTCCCTTGCCAATTTAATTGGCAAGAGGCCGCTCCTAAGACTCGAACCCGTGACCTCTGGTCACACGACAACAACGTTTTACCGTTGCGCCAAGGCTCGCCCTCACAGCTGAGAAGAGAGATATTTTTATATAATTTTGTCTCTCACAGTTAGCCATTTTGTTAGCACATCCGACACACCTACTACGTTAACCTCACTTCTAGAAGTGGCGGTGCTTCTAGGACTCAGCCAATAGTGATAATCATGAGTTTCTAACAGAAGGCTGTTCTTCAAATTAAGTAGCGAAAAGCATCTTCAATATATCAATATGAGGCAAACAGTTCCTTGCACTATCATTTTTTCGTAAGTTAAGATTCTTATATTTATTTTCTTCATGAGAGTGCTGCTTTTTTGTTTTGAAAGCTAAACCAAGTATTAGCAGAAATTTCTATTGGTTGATATGCACAGACAGTAGATGAGCTTACTCTCACTTCTCAAAAGGCTTCACACACCACCTTGAGTATGATTGATCGCCTTGCTCATGTCCACATATGATTAACGAGCTACACCGCTTCTCAAACGATGCATAACCCTGATTCCGTCATCCCAAATTGGGAGAAGCAGAAGTGTTGTGACTCCTCGTTCATTAAAGCCTTGCTTGAGTAGTGATGTCTATCCTGAACATTGTATGTGAACTTGATTCTCGCCGCAGCCCCTTTTTGCCCATATTATCAGGCCAGCAATTTAACAAAACCCCGTCTCAGGTATAACAGACATAAGTTGTTATTAAAACACTTTTTTTTTTTGGCTTTAGAGGCCCCAGCCTTACATATTCTCAATCACAGTCTTGGATTACTTTAGCAGCATGCTGGTGAAACCAGTCCAAGATTGTTTCTACGGATCAAGCACATCCACATGCCCATAAAGGCATAAATACACGTAATGCAGAGAAATTCCTAATTCTATTCCTTCTCTTCTTTGACAGCTGAGAAGAGAGATATTTTTATATAATTTTGTTTCTCACAGTTAGCCATTTTGTTAGCATATGCCAAAATTGTCTTATTTAGTCCCATTTGAAAATTCCCATCATTATTACTTATTAAAAGGTCAACAAAACAAATTCCAAGATAACTACCAGATAAGCAGACAATCCTACAAATTTAGACAATACCTTGCACTGAAGACTTGTTATTGTTGATCTCAGTAACACATCCCCAACTATGAATCTCAACCTTTTGATGAAATCTTCTCTGCTTACCTTCTTTGCCTGAAACAATATAGGCATGGCAAGTAATCCAAAAAAAGGGGTTAACAAAGAGTGAGAGAAAAATTTAATGAACATAATAGAAATCTAGGACGCCATGTAATTGAATATACCTGAAACAGTTCATAATGAGTGACAACTTGTTCCATGTATTCACTTGGAACTTTATTTGAAAGTGCGGCAAACAACATTCGGAAAGGCATATAAGGAGATTTAGGAACCCTTGTACTGCTTGAACCAAGACTAGAAGCTTTTCCTAATGATCCTCCAGATTCCGATGCCAGTTCACTTTTGATTCCCTATGGAAGTAATGAATGTCAACACTAAAATGAGCATAGCACTGATAGCAAGAACAAAAGAACTGCAGTCCCTATATATATATAACCGGGCATAATAAAAAGCAGGCAAGGTAAATATCCACTGCTACCTCACCCATAGTGCACAAGATCTTGGAACATTATTCCGATTCTTCTGACATTTATCAGTCAGCAATGGCTTAAAGAATACCCAGTTAGCTTCTTTTGCTAGGCTATAAAACCTATCAATATCTAATAAATATGTAGCATTTATTTTCATGATCAATGAATAATTTCAACTCTAGCCCGCTTGATTAATAACTGAACTCAGCACAATTTAATCCAACTCTGCAATTGCACAATATGCCTTTCTGTCAAACACAGACCTGAGACCTGTCTTAGCTACCCTTGAATAAGTATAGTTCCAGTCAGCACAAACCAAATGGAATTCTAAGACTGCACTAATAAGTTCAGCAAAGCTATAAATGGAGAACCTATTATTGAAGAAACATACCCAGAGTCCCCGAGATAAATAAATAAACAAATAAATACATACTTGTCGACCTATAATATGATGCCCACAAGTAATTACTACAAGAACTCACTTATCAAGGGCCTATACTTCAGCTGCAACTGGTATAGGGAAAGTCATCATCTCCTTACACAAGTTTCACTTCATCATAGCATTTTTATGGCACCAAAAGTACCCCAAGGAATTGTCTTGCCAAAAGCAGTTCATTTTATCATTTTATTTTATAATGCTACTCATCAAGAAAAAGAGAGAGAAGAAGAGAAAAGCAAACTATTTTTTTTCTACATATAATACAGTCCACTTAAGTGAATCACGTAATAGCAAATAAAGTGTTCAAATGTATTAGGGTATCCTTACCAGATCAGTGGCAGAAAAGCGAACTGTTTTGTTCTATCTATATATAATACAGTCCAGTGAATCACGTAATAGCAAATAAAGTGTTCAAATGTAATAGGGGTATCCTTACCAGATCAGTGGCTGGCAAGTTCAGATCAACAGTAGAGGCATCCATGGCTAAATTTTGTTGAGCACCTTGTGAGGATGCAGTTATTCCAGAAACAGCATGCTTAGTCGCACTTCCAACAAACTCTGTAAGAGCGACGCCAAACAAAACCCAGAATTGAAGAGGAGAGAGGAAGAAAAAAAGAAATTTGAGTAGTCATAATAATTAGCATATCACCTTCAGCGCTAGAAGAGATCTTGAAACTAACAATAAATTCTGGATAAATGTGGGTGTTCATATTCATATTCCAAACTACATATGCACTCGGATTTTGAAGATCATCCGTGCCACTATCAAAGCTCTCGCTACTGGGATGACATTGCCGACTCCCAGGCTGAACAAGTTCCATGTTTCCCATTATAACACGACAAAATACCATGTGTCTAACTCCATTTTCGTCAACATCACAAAATTTTGCACTGCAATATATCATTTCAACAAAGGGATTATGAGAAAATACAATGGTACAACAAACAAAGACCAATCATAATATATATAGATGACAGTGCATGCAATAACTTCCAAAGGCAAAGCGACAAAGAAAGTACGAACAAAATATACAGTGCAAACACCATTATTGTAAAAGCACATCTATATTAAGACCATTCACCCCTAGACCCCTCTTAATCATATGTACTAAGACTGTCCACAACAGTATCTTGACCCAATAGCGCACACGAAATTCCATACTTGTTTACAATGTGCATTATGAATGAAAATAGAAAAGGAAAATAACTGAAGGCTCGTAATGAAAATTGCAAAATTCATAATGAGCAGCTTCTTCTGTTGATAATTCCTGGTAAGCTCATAGGAGTTTCAAAACTATAGACTAAATATAACCTCTTGCAAAGCATTCTCAAACCAGAATATTCTGCAGCTCTGAGAAGCTCTGAGAATAATCAATAATTTTCAAATAAATCTGATGGGGATTTTAGATATCAAAACACACAAGTATAGGTCTGGTGCACTATTCAACAGTATATGACACAATGAAATGGACCAAAATTATAACCTGGTGTCGCTGCAGTTTGCTGCAGAGAGATGGACACCAATGCCATATTTGGACTTCATTATAGATTGTCCACAATGTCCCAGTCCATATGATAAGATGGTAGAAATTAATCTTTTGGACGTAGCAAGCCAAGCATATCGAATATTTGCATCCCCTCGGCATTTGTTTGTCAATTCGATCTGCTTTTGGAAAAGTTCCAATCGATATTCCATAGAAACACTAGAGCAGCGATCTATAGAAATCATGTTGACAACACCGAAAGAGTTCACGCCTGTAAGAAACCACTTCCTAACATGTTCAGAATCCAAGCTGTCATTACAAAGGTCATTTCCAATAACTACTTTGTTTTTAATATGCTGATTTTCCTCAACAGCCTCATCAACTTTTTCATCAGTCATCCTGTTACAGCTATCCTCTAGTTCTGCGACATAGCTATCGTTCACAGGTTTTTGAGCAATCTGAATATGCTTGGCG
This sequence comes from Euphorbia lathyris, assembly GCF_963576675.1. Taxonomy (NCBI): domain Eukaryota; kingdom Viridiplantae; phylum Streptophyta; class Magnoliopsida; order Malpighiales; family Euphorbiaceae; genus Euphorbia; species Euphorbia lathyris. Next base: position 20,919,069 of record NC_088915.1, read on the forward strand.
AGAGAATTCGACTCTCCACTAGACTCCTTCAACTTGCATTGATCAATACCTTTTATGTCAATTTCAAGCTGCAGCTTGATCTCGTGAGGGCCATCCGTCTCAATCTCTTGACTGTTGACACAATTATGTTGGCAGCAGGCATATGGCTCCTCATCATCAGGATAAATTTCTGGAAAGAAGCAACTACCTGATTCATCAATCCACGCAATTGGCTTCTGTGAACCGGTCTTCATGTCCAGTCGAAACATATGCAAGAAATCCAGGACAAAACGATGTCCCTCTACCTCTATTTCAATAACAGGCTTCTTCTGTTGAAGATCCTTCATATGTAAAGCAATAACATCTTGAGGAAAGTTACTCCATTCCCCATTTTTATAGTACATAAGACGCTCTGGCACACCACTCCTTGTAAAATTTGAATAGCACCGGAGCAAAGATTTCCTAGAACGATACCCACAGGTCACATGCTTGGTTTGGGTTTCAGGCAGTCTCTGTCGTTTCACAGGTTTGTGAGTTGAAAAATTCACAGTGGACCACTCAGGTGACAGGATGCGGGAAGCTCCAGCACTATATACAGCACCACTGGATGCTCGCTTCCTCTTCAGTCCATGTATAACTCTACGATTACTACCCAATACCTTTGCGATCTTGGAGTCCATTTCTACCTAATAGATCAATCCCTATCAAGAAGTTCAAATCCAAAAGGTCGAATATAAAGATGACTGACCACTCTAGCCTCGAACCAGTTTTAAAGATACAACGCCATTGAAGATATTTGGCAAACCCTGTAAAATAGGAATAGTGATAAGTCTTCAAAGAAATTTTTTATCCAACCGCAATACCATCTCAAAAAAACCTACAGACAGCATCTCATCAAACAAACAAGACAAAGCCAGTTAAAGGATTTAAGCAAAAAGAACCTTTGGATTCTTTTCATCTTACTGCAGTAAAACAAGTGTCTTACAATATTTTTGGTCACGTGGATTGTTAATCTTACAGTCCAAGAAACTTAGATTCCACAGTTATGCAAGCTTGACTGCAACTAATGATTCATGAGACCACAACTAGTATGAAGAATTATCAGATCAATACAAGTATGATTTCCTCTAATAGATAATTCAATATCAGCATTCACAATCATTTTAGCCAATGAAATGATTTGAAAAAAAAAAAAAAAAAAAAAAAAACTAATCACACAAAGTTGTATCAAAACAGTGTGATACCACCATTCTTACCCATGCCTTCGATCTTGTCTGCTACAGACATAACAATACATAAATGGAGGATTGGGAGAGTAACTCTTACAGATTATAAAATCGTACTTAAACAAGATCGTGTTCACAAACAGTATTCTCTACTTGTCCTACTGTTGCTGAGTCTGTCTTTTATCCCTAGGAGATATTTCTCCGCTAGGAAAAAGATCTTTTGGATTTCTTTGCTGGGATTTTCCCCATAAGTAATTGAAATAACTGAGTTATTGAAGGCACAAGGCGCAGGCACACCCTGGGCAACACATGGTACACTAAAGAAAAATAACATATATAATCATAAATAACAAGTAACAATTCTAAAGAACAACAAATAGTCAAGTACTAAATCATAGTCGTTAAGGTGCAGAAGAGCATGTGTTGTTGACTGGGGACCCCAGAGTTATGCAGAATCTATGGATGATGAGCACAAGAAAGAGTGGATTGATTCCATGCAAGATGAGATGAAATCTTTGTATGAGAATAATACTTTTGAATTGGTTAAATTTTCTAAGGGCGAGAGAGCTTTGAAAAACAAGTGTGTGTTCAAAGTGAAGCAAGAAGAGAACTCTTCACAACCTCAGTACAAAGCTAGATTGAGCACATGGATTGGTCAAAGGGATTCAATTAGAAGAAATGCATTGGTTTTGATGAGATTTGCTCTCCAATTATGAAAATGGCATCCATTAGAGTTGTTCTCGATTTAGCAGGTAGCCTTGATTTGGAGGTTGAGCACATGGATGTCAAGACTGCATTTCTCCATGGTGATATGTTGACAAAGGGTTTAGCAAGGTAGAAGTTGATGGTGTGTTGTTCCATGGCCGGGATATCGAACTCCTCCTCATGGGGAGATTTTTTGGGCTTTACGGATCCATGAGAAGCCCAAAATTGGGTTAGGTAAGTGTTAACCACAGTAGTATATAAGGTTAAGTTTTGAAAGCAATTGAGAAGGAAGTAGCCATAAACACAAAAGATAAAGAGAGAAAATCTAATTTTCTTCTCCATCCGCCCACTGCCTTTTGACAAAGAATTTACATGATTTTTGGGCAGGATCTCCTAGACATCTTGTTCCTTGTTTTGACTCGAGGAGGTCAGATTTGGAGGTCGGAAAGGTCAGTTTGTGTGAAGGGACAAATTGTTGACAAATTGTGCCTATTATGCCTTTTGAGGTATCTCTCATCTTTTGTGTTTTGTCTTCCATACTTCTTGAAGGAGATTTCAAGAGTGTGATGTCAATTATGTATGCCTCTAGTATTGGCTAGGGAAAAACTATTGTATTGCCCGTTATTTTTTATATATTTTTTTATATAGTGGAAGATTTGAGTGGACTATGGTCCCGTGGTTTTTACTCCTCACATTGAGGGGGTTTCCACGTAAAAATATTGCGTGTTGTGCTTGTGTTGTTGTGTTGTGGCTGCCATTTTTATTTGTCATTGTGTTACTCTGCTCTGGTTATTACTCAAAGATTCATACAAGTCGGGAAAAGATCGATAATGAAGGTTAATTCCACACTGTTGTAGGGGTGTACAAAAATTAACCAACCCATCAAATATAACCAATCCAACCCAACCCAATCCATATATTTTCATTCTAATGGTTTTATCTATGGGTTGGATTGAAATCCAACCCATATAAGGAAATAATTGATTGGATTGGGTTGAATTTTTATTCAAATATTTGCATGTATTTTTTTATTCTCTTATTTCCATTTAAAAACAAGTTTATTATAAAATATTATTATAATTCATATATTAAATTAAGAGTGTCAAATAACAAATTGTAATTTAAAGTATGTGCAAACGGAAACTTTATTTATTTTAAAAACACAAAAAATGAGAAAAACTAAAAAGTTAGAAAAAAAAAGTGAAACAAAATGAATGAAAAAAATGGAAAAACAAGAAAAACAGAAAAAACGGTAAAACATGAAAACATTAAAAATTGAAAATTAGAATCAACTGATATGCAATTGAAATTGAAAATTAAAAACAAAATATATGTATTTTTTAATAATATATGAAATTGATCAAACTTAATGTTATGAACAAAATTGGTCATAACTATCAACGTTATGGATATTTTTGTGTCTAACCCTTGGATAGGTTGAACCATATCACAATAAATGATCAACTTTTGTAAAACACATTCAAAATTTTAATTATAACAAAGAAGAAACTTAAACCTCTTATTAAGGATATTTTAGAATTTCAGAAATTCTAAAATTTCAAAATTTTGTAGAATTTCAGATTTCTGGAATTTCAAAAATTCCAGATTTCTAGAATTCCAAAAAAATTGGAATTTCAGAAATTATAAAATTTTGAAAATTCTCTGGAATTCCAGAAATTATGGAATTTCAAAAATTCTGAAATTTCAGAAATTTCAGAAATTCTATAAATTCTGGAATATTGAAAATTCTAGAATTTCGAAATTTCTGGAATTCCAGAAATTTTAGAAATTTCAGAAATTTTAAATTCTAAATTCTAAATTCATTCCAGAAATCTGGAATTCCAAAAAATTCTAGAATTTCAGAAAAAAAAGCCGGTCAAAAAGTTACTGAAAAGGTAAAAAAATGACTTAAAAAATCTCAAAAATATCGTTCTATTTTAAAGGTGTAAAGTCATTTGTTTTGGAGCAAAAGACCGATCTACGAAAACGTGAAAGCACTTGAATTTTTTTTTAAATTGACTCAAAAATTAATGTCATTTACGTTCTATTTGGTACAAATACTTGTCAGTTCATTAATTTAGTCCAATTTTTAATACCTATAAATTTATATTTGAAATTATTTGAATTAATAACCAATCCAAACCAACCCAATCTATTCAAGTTCAATATTTAATGGGTTGGGTTGGTTTTAACAACCAACCCATGAATTATTTCTTTTAATGGGTTGGGTTGGATTGTAACCCAAATACAAGAAATGAATTTATTGTACACCTCTAGTTGTCAGTTTCCTTCCCTAAAAAAGAAGATACATTTAGAGAAAAACGGGACATTCAATATAAGCTCTTTAGACAATGAACAGAACATATATAATAATATAAGGGACCAAGAGTGTATTAGCCCAAAGTATGCATTAACAATGCGAAGCACTATCCCACAATGCTTAGCATTGTTGTCCGCCACAAATAAATAGTGCTGCATGCACATTTCCATCAATAAAACATCGAGTTAAAAGCTCATTTAAGAACTTAAAATTTCAAAGCAAATACAAAAAAAAATTACCCAGCCAAATTTTGGATATTGACAGCAAAAGAAGCACATGTTGAGCAGCTTGTTGATAACATAAAAGAACTTTTATGTTATTAAAAGGCTGCTCAACCTGAACAATTTTTTTACCCGCTTGAGACTCATTAATGCACTTTCCTTTAAAAAACAATAAGACTCATAGTTGAATTAATCATGCGCATAGTTATTAAATGCGCACTGCGCACTAAGGCGCAAGGGGTCCTGGAGCCTAGGCGCATGGCGCGCACCATAGCGAGACAAGGCGCACTTTCAAAATTAAAAATTATAAACTATAAAACTAACATAAAAATGCAATGAATACTAAATTATGAAAATAGCTTAAGCATAAATAATTTTTAAAATGCAAAATAAACTCCATATTAGAAAGATAAAGTTGAATACTATATCTGTAGTGTTTTTCTTTCTACTAGACTTCTGCTGTTTCAATCCCTAGTGTTTTCTTTCTACTAGACTTCTTCCTCTTATAAAATACAATGACTCTGTCTCTTCCTCTTCAAATCATAAACGTACTCTGTTTCAACCTCTACTAATAATTAACGTATAATCTCTTCTCTTCTAATAAATGTATACTCTCTCTTTTAATAAAACTGCCCCTAACTGCCAAACGTTCCAGAAAAAACTGCTCCTAACTGCCAAACATTCCAGAAAACTGCGCCTTGATGCACCTTTGGCAACTGCTCTTGGCGCAAAATGGCGCACCAGGCGCGCGCCATGGCAGCCCCATGGCGCTAAGGCCTGCGCCTGGTGCGCCATGCGCCATAGCGCCTCAGGCGCACCATTAATAACTATGATCATGCGAGCCGAAGTAAATGTGTAAATCCATTCTCTTACGCGGAACAGAATCCAAAGCGCAATCTTGAGAATCCGTCACAGTCAAAGACTGATGCCATGGCTTTCCTAGTACTTGCTATCCTCAATCATTATACCAAATATGTTCTACTACATGTGACCTTATATCCTCAACCATTATTGTTAGATAGCAAAATTTCATCAAAATTAACTAAACACATAATATAAATTATCAGAACGAACACAAAAACCACTATTAGTTAAAATCGATCCCAATCTACTCATTTCCTTCACAAAATCCAAAAATATACCATAGTAAATTATAAAAAATCAAGGAAAACTATACCAATGATCTATTATAAACAGTTTTTCAACCAAAAAAACAAACATCTAAATCAGAAATGTAAGGGAAAAAATTGAAAAGAAAAAAGAATAATTGAAACAATATTACCTGAAGATGATACATAAAAAAACCAAATAACTTGGTTTGGCACAATCTTCGATATGGAGAAGGTCAGAGACATAGTTATTAAAAGCGCATGGCGCACTAAGGCGCAAGGGGTCCTGGAGCCTTGGCGCACAGTGATGGCGCGCGCCATAGCGAGACAAGGCGCACTTACAAAAATAACAATTATAAAACTAACATAAAATGTAATGAATACATAAATCATGAAAATATTCTGAAGCATAAATAAATTTAAAATGCAAAATAAACCCCATATTAGAAAGCTAAAGTTGAATACTAAATCCTAAGTTCTACACCTAATCAAAACTGTCCAAATTCATCACTCCTCATCTAAAGCATCATCAAACTCTTGAATTTGAATTCCCTTTGGCTTCTTTGTTTCTGTTTTTTGAATTCGTTTTCTGTGTTTTCTTCTACTAAACTTATTCCTCTTGTAATGACTCTGTCTCTTCCTCTTCTAATTAATTCAAACGTATAACCTCTCTTCCTTTTTAATAGTTTTTTAGTAGAACACGTGTTCCATTCCAGATATGTAAAGTAACTGCCAAAAATTCCAGAAAACTGCCCCTAACTGCCAAGGCCCGCCTTCGGCAACTGCCTCTTGGCGCAAAATGGCGCACCAGGCGAGGGCCATGACGGTTGCACCTCGCCATGGCGCTAAGGCCTGCACCTGGTGCGCCATGCACCAAAGGCGCGCCTTAATAACTATGAGAAAGAAACCCTAGCTCACGAGAAGAGGAACAACGAGCAGGAGAAATACGACGCCGTTGATATGCAAACATAGATAAGGCGTTGACAGTGCAAATTAAGTCGGCGGTTGTCTAAAGGCTCTCTGCTCTTTCTTTCTTTTTTTTTTTTGTTAAAAATAAAAAATCTTCTTATTCTAAACTTGCTTGTGCGAAAAGCAAGAAAGACCACTCAGCTTTGCCCACAACCGGGTAATTATAAGGTCACATGTAGTAGAACATATTCGGTATAATGGTTGAGGATAGCAAGTACTAGGAAAGCCGCTAAGATGGCATTAGTCTTTAACTGTGACGGATTCTCAAGCTTGGGGTTTGGATTCTCTTCCGCGCAAGAGAATGGATTTACACATTTACTTCAGTTCGCATGATTAATTTAGGTATAAGTCTTATTGTTTTTTTAAAAGGAAAGTGCATTAATGAGTCTCAAGCGGGTTTAAAAAATTGTCGGGTAGAGCAGCTTGTTAATAACATAAAACTTGATAACATAAAGTTGCAAGTTGGATATTGAGCAGTTTGTTAATAACATAAAAGTTGCAAGGTGGTATAGTATAGTTCATAGTTGATAACATAATAAAAGTTGCAAGTTGGTATAGTTCATAGTTGCCCATTATAAAAGTTGCTCTGTAATAAATTGCTGAAATTGGATCCAGATGAAAGGAAAATATTCATAAACAATATTGACAGATGCCAAGAGGAAACAATCCAAGCACAAAACATAATACAAGCAAACACATGCCAAGATTTAAACAAAGGAACTAGGACAAGGGGAATCAACTCTCCTGAACTCATGAACTAAAAGTTCAGTTCTATCCAAAATTAGCATGCAAAATTTAGATCTATGAAAATTAACGCATATCTAGTAAACAAACAAGAGAATTTAAGTACGAATACTAATGGAGAACATTTAATTAAAACCTACCAAAATAACATGCATTGGATTCATCTATTACCCCTTGTTTGGAAACTTCCATTTTGAAGGAATCATTTCTTTTTCAGCAAATTTCTCATTCGGAAAGAAACAAAATAAGGGAATTTAATTATTTCTTCGAAAAATAAGCTAACTTGAAAGAATTCAAATCATGTGAGGATTCCAATTGAATTCATTTCTTCCAAATGATTTATTCCAACATAGCCTTAGAGATTAGGCTAATTTGGACACAAAACTCAAACTTGTGTATTGATTTTTCCATAAAATTAATCTTGACGTATATTTGAATTCACTAACAAATTTTGAGATTAGGAAGTGAATGCATTTCAAATAGACAGATGGCCATATTAGGCACGAATGTCTTGTCAAATAAGATTACAAGGTGTTTGCACCAAAAATAAAATTTTCCAAATACATATCATGGTGTACACTTTGCATGGGAGAAACTTTTTCTTTTTAGGAAACTTTTTATATTTTCCTGGTACATTGTTCACTTAGAATTTCCAATAGTGAACCTCATCTCAAGGGGAACCGAGGGAAACCAACTTCCTAGAGTGTACCTTAGGAGAAACCAACTTCCTATGGTGTACCTTAGGGAAACCATATAGTGTACCTCGTGGGAAACTAACTTCCTAGAGTGTATCAAAGGATACTTGAGGTAAACCTGGAGGATCATGAGATCATTTAATATTTCTAATGTGTATTCTGTGAGCCAATCAGAAAGCAGGAAAGTTAGGAATCAAGTGGAGCAGTTACTCAATATGATGGAGAACGTGGATTGGTGGAAACAAGGAAGTTACTCCCAACATCTATAAAAGACAGAAATCGCGATGAGAACTGAACAACTCAACAACTCAACACACCCAAGCAAAACTCTAGCAAATTATCTCTAGACTTCAGCATTTTAAATTTCTCAGTCATTCCCTTAGTTTTCATTTAATTCAAGTTCAATTTCATTCAAGCTTCCAGTACAATTTTATTTTATTTGTTGTTCAATCATTTTCTGTCAGGTCAGTATCGTTTCGATAATTGAATCCTTTAGGAATTTTCGGTCTCTTTAATTCTTACAATGTTTGTTAAGTAGAAGTTAGTTAGGAAATATTAGTCACTACTTTACTTACAAACTATAATATAATTTAGTAAATTGAAAAGGAGCAAAAGGTCAGGATAAAAATCAAACACAGTTACAAATCAAACTATTCATAAACAATCTTTGCGAATCAAACACAAGTTACAGAATCAAACAAGCCTTTAAGCCACAGAATCAAACACAGCTACAAAAACATGAAGAAGACTTCGTTCTATGGACGAAGAAAAAATGATAGAAATCAAGCAAAAAAACTGACAGAATCAAACAAGCCTTTAAGCTACAGAAATCAAGCAAAAAAACTGACAGAAATTAAATTGATTACATTACCTTACCTTACCTGAGAAAAGCTTAGAAAATATGGGAAGAGGAAGAAGATTCCATTGGATCGATGAAGAAAAAAAGGAGAGATCCTTCAATGAATAACAACGACTCCATGAAGACTTCAATTTTCTGGTCTTCGATTCTTCTGGTCTTCATCTTCTGGAGGCTTCAATTTTCGATTTTAGGTTTTATTTTGGGTTTTCTTCTGGTCCTTTGGTTTTATTTTTCTTTAATATTACACAGAGATATTTTTCTCTCTGATGGCTGCAAACCCCAACGATCCACCCTCGACTTTGCCGCCGATTTCAAATCCACCGGCGCCGGATCCACCCGATGGGCAATATGGCGACCAGGAGATGCAAACCTCTTCCCCTGTTCCTTACTGTGAGGCGGTGGCCAGCCCGCAGCCGCAGACTCCGCCTAGAATTCCTGTGGATTTGCAAGGCACAGGCTTAGTTCAGGTAACGCACAAAGATGGTAACCCCTTGCACCCCAAATTCTCTGTTTCGCCACAATTAATTGAGCAGTGGGCTGAACGTTGGAAAAATACTCTGATTAGTATTCGTGCTCTACAAGTCTGTAAACCTAAAGGCAAAGTCGATAGGATGGATCTTGCTTGGTCATGGTTTCTTCCTAGCCAAGTTTGAAAATTTAGGTGGGGCCCTTGGATGGTTCAAGCTAGGTGTACACAAAAATCCGAAAAACCTTGAAAAACCAAACCGTAATCAAACCGAAAATAAGGTTAACCGAAATTGATGAATTAGTGTACGGTTTTTAATTTTAAAAATAGTGGTTAATGGTTACGGTTACGGTTTTTTTATTCCAAAAACCACGGTTAACCGAAACCGACTGAATGTCAATTAAATATTAAAAAAATATAAAAAATACATTTATACATATTGGTAAACAATTATTTAATCCCTATATTTTTACATAACTCATTAATTAGTCCACTATTTAATTTATTTTTTTGTAGACAAAAGAAAGAAAAAACAAAAACCAGAAAAAATTAACCCGGGATTAGTCTGGAAAAACTAACCCCAACTTGATCAGCAGAAAGCAAAGAGTAGAGGAAGTCCGGAGGCGACGAGAATGTAGAGACACCAAGCATCCTCTCCTGGCCCTCAGCAGCAAGGCGGTCAGCAACCCTATTCTGCTCTCTGAATACATGCCCAATATTGATGGTATCGAAGGAGGAGCATAACCTTTTGATCCCTTTAAGAAGATTTTGGCTGCCTAAACAAATGGTCTTACTTTCAGAAATAGCTTTAACAGCTTATAGGTTGTCAGATTCCACCAACAACCTTTTTAAGCTCAGGTTCTTAGCGAGCCTAAGCCCAGAGAAAATTCCCCAGAGCTCAGCAGTGAAGGAAGAACCCACTCCTAGGTTCTGAGCAAAGCTAGACACCCAAGCACCTCCAGAGTCTCTCAAGACTCCACCAGTCGCGATCCTACAATCCGAAAGACAAGAGTCATCAGTATTTAACTTCACAGTCCCTTCCTTGGGTTTGCTCCAACCCAATAACTGAACCACCTTCCTCTAGCCAGTAAAAGGTAAACCCTCCTCCTTAAAGCTCTCCATGATAGTATTAACTTTTTTAGAAAAATAGGCAAGATAATTAGGAAAGATAATTGCTCCTTCTCCGAAGATATCTGCATTCCTCCACTGCCACATCTGGTGACAAACAACAACAAAGAGAATGGCACCATGCTCAAGCTCAGGTAATAACAAACCTTTAACTCCACCAATGAACCAATCCTGACCAGGATAGGCCAAGAACTTAGGCAACAAATAGCCCGGAAGAACTTCCCTCCAAACCTTAATGCTCTTTTCACAGTCTCTAAGAGAATGACAGATAGTTTCAGTCTGACCTATGCATCTACTGCAAGAATCAGCCTCCACTAAATGGTGTCTTTTCCTTTCCACGTTAGTGAGCAACCTGTCTCTAGCCCCAAGCCACAGGAAACTCCACGTTAATTATAAGGTCGCTAAATTTTTTTACTTTTAATGGTTTAGTCTTTTTATCAAATATTAACACTAAATAAGATGAAAATATATAAATAACTTTCAGTTTATTTATTACTGTCTCTCTAATTTCAGTTTATGCGGCCTTCTTTTTCTTTTATTTTTTGGATATAGAAACAACGACAAGATTGTATTACTTGTTTTCTAAAACTTTGTAGCCAAAAACTTTATCAGGGGCAATTTTACCTTTCAAAATTTTATTTTTATTCGTTTAATTGTTCTTTAACATATTTGTAGACGGAGATTTTATATAGGGACTAAACAATTTAACAGAATCAAAACTGAGGGATCATATAATTATTTTAACAAGGTTTGGGACTAATTAGTGTATTATATAAAACCATAAGGGTTAAATAATTAGTGTATTGTGTAAAATGACACGGACATATAATGCACGCACATCTCTCTCTGCACTTAAATCAACTCGTCATTGACCCGCCGTCTCACTCACAATCAAAATTAGAATTTTTTTATCATTTTTATTTTTATTTACTAATGGTTAGAAACCGAAATAAAATGTTAACCGACTGAAATAATTGATCAACCAATTAGTGGTTAACTGAATTTAGTGGACTAGTGTATGATTAGTGTTTTTAAAAAACCGAACAAATAATTAACCGACCGAATTAACCTTAATGGACTGGTTAACCGACTACGTGCACTTCTAGTTCAAGCGCATTACTTAAATGTCTGTATCCAGAATGAATCCACAGGGGTGCTCTAACATCTGAGTGCTTAATTGTAAATTTTTATCTCTTTACCCTAAAAATTATAACTCTATACAACTCTATATCCGCTCTTGACCCCTACATTTAAAATCAATTTTTATTGCTACTAAAAAACATACATCTTGTCTTAAAAAAATATGTTAAAAAGAAAATGTAATTAGCCATTTAAAACTAGATGGAGATACATAGATAGCAACTAAGGGGGCGTTTGGTTTGGGGTCTTTAGGAATGGGAATTTGAATGAGAGGGTTTCATTCCCTTTGTTCTTGTTTGTTTACAAAAAAAAAACTCATTCTCTTTACCCACTTTAGGTTAAGCCATTACCCCATGCCCTCTAGGGAATTGGATTCCCTTTACCCCATTCCATTTCCTAAACATATCCAAACACATAGAGGAATTAATGGTTATTCCTTTCCTTTCCTTTAGTTTCACTTTCTTGATTCCTTTTCCTTTACCTCTTGTGAACCAAACGCCCCCTAAGTTAGATGCTTAAATTGATATGGTGAACACTAGGTGAAAAAGTTAGGGGAAAAGTAACTAGTGATACTATTTTCAAACTAAAAGGCTGCATAAAGTTAAAAGTCGACCATATAGCCCACCTCATCTTAAGAATTTATATATATATATATATATATATATATATATATATATATATATTAAACCCACTTACCAAAACGATGTAGTTTTGAGAAGTGGATTTTAATAAGTAAAATAATAGTAATCTTCTTACCTAAAAACGTTTAACATTATATGTATCTCTAACCATTATTGCCGGGTTTTTTTTTTTTTGTCTTCTCCCTCGACATAAGGTGCATTAGGTGCTCAATTGGAATTTTTTGAGTGCTTTTAAGAAAAAATTAAACTTCACTTCAAGTTTCAATGGAGTTTCTTTGATGATAATGGATGCTCTCCATTGCTCCCTTTAGATCCGTCTCTGTCAGCATCTAGTCTCCTGGTTTTGTCTCAGAGGAAACTACAATAGATTCAACTTTTGTCACGTCCGTGTCTAAATTTCTAGAATTTATACCTAGATATTAATATATATTATAATTATTGGGGGTGTGATTATTATTTGGTGCTATAGGAAAAGTTTGGAGTTAATTTGATGGGTTGATGTGTAAATTAAAAGTTTAGGGTAATTATTAAAAGATTATATAAAGATGGAGGACCAAAATGGATATTGGACAAATTTGGGATATAAATCCCAAAGTTCCATAATGTGTCGAGCATCATCTTCTTTCTTTGCTTTTCTTTTCTTTTTCTGTTTCTCTGCAAATTCATCGTTCTTCGACCATTTCTCCACCGTTTCTTTGATTTATGGAGATTCGACCGTCCAAATCACTTGAAACTTAAACTATAGCATCCTTAAGTATAGATCTAAGTCCTAACCGAAGAGTTTTTGAGTTTCTGAAGCGTTTGGAGGGAAAACGTCTTAGATATGATTTAGAGGAGAATTGAACAGGTGTCTTTTCTTCAATTAGCAGCTAAGGTAAGTCTTATCTGATCTTAATTTAGGTTGGGTTTGACAACTTTAGTTTGGGCGAGGCTGCTAAACTCTGGCTTATGTACTATGATGAAGATTTTCTAATGTATTGGTAATTCATTGGGAAAGGTTGTTCGTGCTGATAAGAATACTTGTGATGTGAAACGTGGTTGCTTTGCTCGTGTATGTGTTGAAATAGACTTATCAAAAGCCCTTGTTGCCATTTTTGAGGTCAATGATCGGGTCTACAAGGTTGAATATGAGGGATTTTACACAACCTGTACTAATTATGGTTGGTATGGTCATGCTAGACCCTCTTGCACATCACCTTGTGTTATTCTTGCTCAGGTAGCGGAGGCTATGGTTACCTTGGAGGATACTAATGTTGAAACCACTACAAAGGATGGAGAGAATGTCGTACAGAATGATCAATTGGGGACTATTGAATCTAGTGTTTACGGACCATGAATGATTGTGCCTAAAAGGAAATATAATCTTCGTGCTAAACAAAATAACCAGGCCACTACTACAATCGCATGAAGATTAGTGTTGTCACGGGAAAGGAGAATTCTCCTCAGTCGAATGTTAATGGGAATGTTATAAATCCTTTGGCTCCTAGAACTAGTTTTGTGTACACTGCTCACGGGGGACGAAGAGGTGGTTATGGCGGTTATCCTTAAGTAGGACCAACTAAATGTTGAAACACCTTTCCACATGATTTTGATTTGACAAAATTATTTAAGTGATGATAAAGATATTCTAACACATTAAATTTAAATGCTTTGATTTATTACACTAATGTGTTTGTTCAATGTTGAGTTTAATTGTTTATAAGACATTGAGATTAAAAAAGCCCAAAGGCCCATAAAGTGGAAGTCAAGCCCAAATCAACACATCAAGACCATTCGGCTCAAGTAAAACGACGACTCAGCAAGAGAATGATCGAGAAGCCTTCGTAGCAAAAGCTTCAAGTAGAAGCTGCTGAGTTGGACGACAATTCAGTCTGGACAGTGGCAGACAATGTTCAACTTCCAGACAAAGCATTTCTACTTTGGGAAAAGTTTAGAAGGCGCAGGAAGCTGTCTCGTGGACTTTTCCTTAAATGTCGAAACATTCTGCCGAAGACTGACGAAGACAGAAGATGCGTGAATCCTATTGGCCAACGACGTTGAGCACGCCTAGAGTGATAACGACAGGAAGCCGTTTCCCTCCAACGGTTATTTCGAAATTCGAAATGACCAGGTGCCTCAAGTGTCACTATATAAAGGCCATCCATTTGCTTCAATCGATGCAGATCTTCAACTAGTCGAAACGCTGACCAAATTCATACTTGAAGTTTCTGTGAGAAAAGCAAAGCAAATACCTTACACCAATTTCCATATTATTGTGTAAAAGTCTAGAGTGATTTTCAATCATCTAAAGTGTCTTAGCAATTGTTGTTTAGGACAAACACTTTATCATTTCTAGAAGAATAGAAAGGAGAGGCTGAGTACTCGGTTATAGTACTCAGCTTAGATATAGGAGTGAGTAGAGGTATAAAGGAAGGTACTCTTGTTATACTCAGCTTCTATCTGTAAAAGGTTTCGTGCTCTACCTTTAAAGGGCTCATTAGAGAATTCAAAAAGCTCGGAACGAGTTCTGGGGACTGGACGTAGGCAGAGAGGCTGAACCAGGATAAGTCTGCTGAGTAATATCTTTCTAACCCTTAAACTCCTTTAATATATATTGCTTGCTATAAAACTGACTAAGTAAAGAACTCATGCTGAGTTAAGTTTACTAAGAAGCTGAGTTCAGGAATAGACTCTAAGTGCTATTTCCTAACTCAAGTAAAGAAGCAGACTTAGTCACAAGTTGACTAAGCTTGTGTCTCGAATCTACTTAGTGACGTTGTGTAAACCTTTTCATAAGAAAAGAAGTCAGCCTTAACGGACAATTTTTTTTTAAATAGTTCCTATCCCCCCCTTTGGAACTAACTTGTCACATTATAAGGGACCAACAAGTGGTATCAAAGCCTAAAAGCTCACTGTGTAAGGTTTAACTACCTTGAGCTGATCCCCACTATGGTTGAGAACAGCACTCGGTTTCTCCCAGGAAATCTGACAACTCAGATTTTGCCTGAGGGTCTGTCCATAACTCGGCCTCCTCTATTCTTCGGGTCTAACTATACCTTTTGGAAGAATAGAATGAAAAATTTCATTCAGGCAACAAATATGAGTGCATGGCTATCTATAGTCCAAGGTCCATTTGTTCCTGTTGAAACTATTGATGGCCAAACGGTTGTCAAAGCTGAGACTAAATGGACAGAGGATGATCTCAAGAAGCTACAAAATCATGCTTCGGCTATAAACATGCTTCACTATGCTTTAGATGCTGCAGAATACAACAAGATTTCAGGTTGTGAGTCAGCGCAAGAGATTTGGAAGAAGCTGGAGGTCACCTATGAAGGAACCAACAAGGTGAAGGAATCCAAGGTCAACCAGCACATGAGGTTATACGAGCTGTTTGAAATGAATGATGATGAAGGAATCTCTGACATGAACGCAAGGTTCACAACCATCATCAACGAGCTCAAGAGACTTGGAAAGATCTTCACTGAGGAAGAGCAAGTCAAGAAGATTCTTAGGAGTCTTCCTAAAAGCTGGCAAGCAAAGAAAACTATTGTTGAGGAAGCTCAAGACTTAACCACCTACAAGTATGATGAACTCATTGGCTCGCTGCTGACCCACGAGATATCAATGAAGAACTTCGTGGTGAAGGAAAAGTCTGAAGACAAGAAGCAAAAGTCTCTTATCATGAAAGCTGACTCCACTAATGGGAGCTCAACAGACGATGAAGAAATGGCTATGTTCACTAGAAAGATGAAGAGGCTGTTCAGAAAGAATGACAAATATTCTAAGAAGCCTTACAAAAAGTTTGATAAGTACAAAGCTGAGTCCAGCGACAGCAAGTACAAGAAGGATAGCTCAAAGCCCATTACATGCTTTGAATGTCATCAAACTGGCCATATCAAGTCAAGCTGTCCCACGCTGAGGAAAGAGAGAAAGAACAGTAAGAAGGCAATGGTGGCAACTTGGAGCGACAGTGATGAGTCTTCATCATCAGAAGCTGATGCCACTGAGTCAGCAAAGATTTGTTTCATGGCTGACGAACTTGCTGAGCCATGTGTTTTTGAGCATGCTGACCCCTCCATTGCATCTGACGATGAGGAACACTCAACTGAGGTATTATCACTACCCTTGCTCAGAAATGAAATGGTTAATGCCCTAAGTGACCTCTACACACTTGTCAAAAAGTGTAATAAAAAGGTTAGAGCACTCAGCAGGCGATGTGACGAGGTTGAGGAGGTCAAACTGAGTGACCTTCGATATCTTCTCCAGGACAACTCAACTTTGTATAGTAATATAGAAATTATGCAAAATTTTGTCTCTGAGGTCCAATCAGATTCTAAGAAACTGAGAAAGGATGTCACATCAATTCAGAACCAACTTAAGGTTCCGAATAAAAGAAATATTCCTCTGAACATTGAGTACCGAAGTACTAGTCAGCAGAGATGGAATCCTCAGCGGAATGTCCAGTGTGACTTCTGTGGGAAGAAAGGACACACCACAAAGGTGTGCTGGCACGCTCAGCACTGGGGTGCTGACCAGTTAGTGAGACATCCTAAACGGAAGGTAAGCTGTGACTTCTGTGGAAAGAATGGACATACTGTTCAAGTATGTCGTCATAAAATGAAATATGATGCTTTACCTGTTGAACCTAACAAGCAAGGACCCAAAAAGAATTGGGTACCTAAAAGCAACTAGCTATAATGCAGGTAAGCCTGAGGTGTACTGAGAAGTCAAAGATGTGGTACATTGACAGCGCATGCTCGAGGCATATGACTGGTGATGAAACTCAGTTCATCACGTTTGTGCGTAAACGAGGAGGAAGTGTAAGTTTTGGAGACAACAATAAGGGTAAGATAGTAGGGTCAGGAACCATTGATGGTAATCCTACTATTGAGTCAGTCTCCCTAGTCAGCGGACTCAAATATAACTTACTCAGCGTAGCTCAACTATGTGACAATGGGAGAAAAGTTATATTTGATGACACTGGATGTAAAATATTCCAGGGTAAAACAAATGAGTTAATTTTAACTGCCCCTCGTATTGATAATGTCTTCATGCTGAACTTAGAAAAGAAGTTTTCAAAAACTGTATGCTTAGTGTCAAATGAAGAAAATTCCTGGCTATGGCACATGAGACTTGGTCATGTAAGCATGGACCTCCTGGCCAAATTAGCAAGAAAGCAATTGGTTGAAGGACTGCCAGAACTTAAGTTTGAAAAAGATAAATTATGCCACGCTTGCCAAGCTGGAAAACAAACCAAACAATCTTTTCATAGTAAAAACATTGTCTCAACTAAGCATCCATTAGAGTTACTACACTTGGATCTCTTCGGTCCAGTCCAGCCGCTGAGCTTGGGTGGAAGAAGATTTTCCTTGGTCATTGTAGATGACTTTTCTCGGTACACTTTGATCATCTTGCTGAGTAGCAAGGATGAAACCTTTGAGACGTTTTCAAATTTAGTAAGAAAACTTGAAAACGATAAAGACCTTAAGTTAGCTCACATCCGAAGTGATAATGGTGGAGAATTCAAGAACCAATAGTTTGTTGAATTCTGTGAAGCCAACGGCATTGACCATAATTTCTCTGCTCCTAGAACGCCTCAACAAAATGGGGTTGTTGAAAGGAAAAACAGAACATTGGTTGAAATAGCTAGGACAATGCTGAGTGAGCATAGGCTTCCAAAGTACTTTTGGGGAGAAGCTGTTAACACAGCGTGCTACATTCTTAATAGGGCTCTAGTTAGACCTATATTAAGGAAAACCCCCTACGAACTTTGGAAAGGATGAAAGCCCAACATTGGATACTTTCGTGCCTTTGGTTGTAAATGTTTTATCTTAAATACCAAAGACACCCTAGCTAAGTTTGACTCAAAAGCTGATGAGGCTATCTTTTTAGGCTACTCAACAAACAGCAAAGCATACAGAGTTTTCAATAAACGAACTCAAGTCTTAGAAGAGTCAGTACATGTTGAGTTCGATGAAACTAACCCTGCAGAAAGATACCAGCCGCTGACCGAGGATGATCCACACTCAGCACCCGCTGACCAAGAAACTGCCGCTGAGTCATTCCCTCAAGGGCTGACCAAAGGTAAAAGTGAAACTCAAATCACTTTCACTGACCAATCTACACCTGCAGAGATTGTTGAAACACAACCAGCACAAGACATCAATCTACCAAAGGAGATTAGGATACCAAGAGGTCACTTAGAGAGTGTCATTCTTGATGCCGCTGAGAATACCCTGATGACGAGGAATCAACTCAGGAGATACCTCAGCAACGTAGCATTCGTCTCTATCCAGGAGCCAAAGAATTTCGTTGAAGCTGAGTATGATGAATTCTGGATGAATGCAATACAAGAAGAACTTGATCAGTTCAGACGAAATGAAGTATGGGATCTAGTGCCAAAACCAAGAAGCCAGAAGACCATCGGAACAAGATGGGTCTTCCGCAACAAGCTGGATGAACAAGGGAACGTGGTCAGAAACAAAGCAAGACTTGTAGCTCAGGGCTATAGTCAGCAAGAAGATATTGACTACGATAAGACCTTTTCCCCAGTGGCAAGGCTAGAGGCTATTAGAATTTTATGTGCATATGCAAGCTATATGAACTTTAAACTGTTTCAAATGGATGTTAAGAGTGCATTCCTTAATGGAGTTATAAACGAGGAAGTTTATGTTAATCAGCCTCTAGGGCTTGAGGATCCTAAATTCCCAAACCACGTTTATAAGCTCAAAAAGGCTTTGTATGGCCTCAAGCAAGCACCACGTGCTTGGTATGAGAGGCTGACCAGTTTTATGCTGACTAGAAATTATGTCAGAGGTAAAGCTGATACAACCTTATTCATTAAGAGAAAGGGTAAAGATACCCTGCTGGCTCAAATATATGTTGATGACATTATTTTTGGTGCCACTAACGAGTCAATGTGCAATGAATTTAGTAAGCAGATGCAAACTGAGTTTGAAATGTCAATGATGGGAGAACTCAATTTCTTCCTTGGACTTCAAATCAAACAAGGGAAAAATGGCATTTTCATCAGTCAAACTAAGTATGCTAAGGAGATATTGAAGAAGTATGAACTTGAGAATTGTAAGTCAACATCTACCCCAATGGGCACTGACACTATCCTCTGCGCTGATGAGAATGGTAAGTCAGTAGACAACAGATTGTACCGAGGTATGATTGGTTCTCTACTTTACTTAACTGCTAGTAGGCCGGACATTCAGTTCTCGGTATGTTATTGTGCTAGATATCAATCTAACCCTAAGGAATCTCATTACATAGCTGTAAAAAGAATCCTTAGATATTCGCAAGGCTCAGTGAATGCAGGTTTGTGGTATCCCAATACTCATGACTTCACACTCATTGGATACACTAACGCTGACTACGGACGAGACAAGTTTGAACGAAAAAGCACCTCAGGAGGATGCCACTTCCTTGGGAGCTGTCTTGTGTCCTAGCTCAGCAAGAAGCAGGTGTCAATAGCCCTGTCAACCACTGAAGCTGAGTACGTTGCTGCTGGAAGCTGTGTTGCTCAAGTCCTATGGATTAAGCAACAGCTTGAAGATTATGGTGTTCGGACCAAAACAATTGAAGTCAAATGTGACAACAAAAGTGCCATTGACTTATCAAAGAACCCAATCCAGCACAGCAGGATGAAGCATGTCAGCATAAGACATCACTTCATCAGAGATCACGTACTCAAGGGAGAGATCAAGCTGACCTATGTCCCAACGGATGAGCAGCTTGCTGATATCTTCACAAAGCCACTGGCTCGTGAGCAATTCAACATACTTAGAGAAGCCATTGGTATGTTTAATCCTCTTCAATAAATTTCAAGTATAGTATGCATGCTGAGTGAATTACCATGCTGAATGATTTATGCTATTACATGCTGTGTGTGTTATCTTAAGCTGAGCAACTAAGCATAAGAATTATTCCTTTGCATAACACTGACTACTCAGAATTTTAAACGCTTGAAATTCTTAACATTGAGTGAAGAGCCATTGCAAACTTTAATGCAAAGCACGCGAATTAAATAGCCACCTAGGATGACGTATAGGCTATAATTAGAAAATACACGCGTCGTATGTGTCATAAATGCTAGAATCTTTGTCGATTGAGAATCTCGAGGTAAAACGGCCAATCCAACGCCTTGGATTAACTCAACATCTCTATAAATAGTGGATGAATTCCCACTTTTATTTCTTTACGCTTAGAAATCTTTGGCATTCATACTCTCTCTCTAAAAATTCCCAGACTTCCCAAAACTTCTCTGAGAATATGACGAACGGTTCTCTAAATATCTCCGGTGTCGGTTTATCTGACAACCGCTCTGATGAAAATCCCAAATATCCTACCCAGCGTGACCACGCTAAGGTCACAACACCGAGCAAGAAAGCTCAAGCTGTCCAAGCCACCTCTTCGAAGGAAAAACAGCACCAAAAGGACAAGGGCAAGAAAGTCGTCGAACGCACCTACTCTCAGGTTTACGAGAGTGTGAAGGGGTGTAAGATTGATTACTCGCGATGGTTTTCAAAGGGATTCGTGGAAGCCGAGCAACCCTTTTATGAGTGGATCAAGAACAATGGTTGGACCGAGCTGTTCTCAGTTCGTGATGCTACTTACCCTGAGCTGGTAAGAGAGTTCTACGCCAACCTAAAGATCGCCAATGATGACCGGAACTACCTAGCTTCTCATGTTCGAGGAAAGAACATCTTCATCAACCCTGCATATCTTGCCTCACTGTTCAAGTTGAAAAACGAAGGAGCTATACTTCGTAAATCTGGTGACCATGAGAAAACCAACTACGTTCAGACCTTCTATAAACTTGAGGGTCATGTAGGTGAAATCTTGAGTACCTCCATGGGTCAGCATCAAAAGATGGCCCATTACATCCTGACAAATTTCCTTTTCCCTAAAATCAACTGCACCAACTCAGCAACCAATTTTGAGCAGTGTTTTATATGGCACATGCTGACCTACACACCGATAAACATGCCCGTATTCATAATTGGTGGGTTTCTACGAAGTACAGGAACCCTTAGGTTAGGCTCTTTTATCACCCGAATCCTCAAGGATCACAATGTGGACATGGTTGCGGAAATCAGCACTCGGGGAACCAAGATTACAGCTGCTGCCCTATTTGGTTTGGCCCATGATCAACCTATTGTGCCGAAGAAAGGTAAAGGGGAAGCTGTCCAGAACGCTGAGGGGGCGGTGACTCGAAAAGGAAGAACTCAAAGAAAGAGGAAGGTTGTCCTGAGCACCTCTAAGGCTGTTGCTTCTGCCCCAAAGAAGCTTAAATTTGTATGCGGAGGAACTAAGCCTCAGATTCAACAAGGACAGGGTGGATCCAGGTCAGCTGAGAAAAGACCTAGGCAAGCTGAGCCTGAGACAGAAGAAAGAGAGGTTGATGACCAACCATTAAGGAAGAGGAAGAACAGCTCAATTTTGAGTTAAGACATATCGATGCACTACCAACTGATGTCGTCGTTCCTCCTAACTCACACTATGTACAAAGTCAAGACATTGACGCTGAGCAACAGATAGATGATCAGGAAGAACAAGACCAACTGGGTGGTCAGTTTGTCGAGGAAGAATTGGAGGAACAGTTTGAGGAAGAAGAATTGGATGATGAGTCTCAAGAAGAAGAAGAAAGTGGTCAGGATGACACTGAAGAAACAGCTGATGGTGAGCATTATGAACCAATCAACACTGAGTTGGTTGACGAAGAAGAAACTGAGCACACAGCAAATGCTCCCGCTGTTCAAAGGGAAGCTTCACCCACTGACTCCATTGAGTCCATTCCTTGTGACCCTACTCCTCCAAAGCTAAAGAGACTGAGGAAGAAGAAGGCTTTTCGAGCACCCATCATTGACCTCATGGGTGAATCGCCACTAAGGGATGAGATCTCTGACCTTACAGATGTACATCTTCGGCACTTCTCCATCCCTCCTGAGTCTCAACTAGAGCAGCAAGAAAATCAAGCCTCTGTTTCTCAGCCGAAGGAACATGCCGACTTAAATGCTTCCGCCAACCAAAGTAATGCCGAGCAAGTGCTCGAAGATTCCGCTCCTCAACATGTTGAGTAAGCTAAGGAATTACCTGCTCAGGCGAACACTGACCTTACTCAGCTTCCCCAATCCAGTCAGCTCTAGTCTGACCCTGAGCAAGTAACACATTCTGCCGATCCTCTACTTCCACAACTCAATATGCAGAATCAAATCCAGTCAGTTTCTACTGACAATCCAAATTCCAGGCCAGCCGCTGACAATGCTGGGCCTTCTAATGATGAGCAGAACCAAACCCCGCCTTTATTCGGTTCTACTCCTCCTCTGGCATCTGGGTCAACCAATGATGGATCCTTAAGCTATTTGAATGCCTCTGAGTCTGGTCGAAGAATCGTTGACTCAACTCAAGCCCTTATCCAGGACCTTCATCAAACCAGTACCAATGCCGCTGGGTCTACTAATGTTGAGACAACTCCACTTTCGTCTGTCACTCAGCTTCTAACTGAGATCAAAGGTCTGAAGGATCTTCTGAGTGTCATGACTTCATTGCAATCTCAACAGCCCAGGCAGGACTCTATAACAAAGCTAGCCGAACTCCAGCTGACCATGGTAAACCACATGAACTCACTGCAAGGGCAGATTCATCAATTGTCAGCTGCGAACTCAGCATATGCCACTTCTGCCGAAGTCCATCATCTCTTCAGCCAGCTTCATACTGAGCAAGAGAAAACAAATCACCAGCTTTCCACCTCCTCCCAATGCTCCATTGAGCAAATTAGCGAGGCTGTGCGTCTGCTGAACTTAAACAGGCAAGAGATGGCAACTGACGAGCTTAAAACCAACGAGATTCTGAAGTATTCTCGAGTGACTTTCAACCATGTGCGCCAAATCAACGGTCAACGTGAGTATTTTGATTCATCTTTGCTAAAAATGTTTCATCAAGCTTTTGCAATGCTCACCGACACCATACACTGGGTTGGCAAGTCTCAAACCGCTGTTTTGAGTATGCTGAGTGCTGCATCTATCGGAATTCCTCGAGCTATTGTGGATGACGGTGTCCCAATCTTTGACGGAATGAATGAAAGCACAAGAAGGCTAAAGGCATTTTCTAAACGCCTCACTCAGGCTGCCATTGAAGAAACCTTCATTGCCAAAACCGATGCTAGCAAAACGGGGGAGAAAGAACAAGCCCCAAGAACTCAGCGAACTGAAGAAGCTTCAGGAAGTCAGCAAGGACACAAGGGTAAGGGTAAGCTAAAAGAGCATGAAGCCCAACTCAACTACAAGAAGAAATAGCTTTAGCTTTAGTGACTAGATTTCTTATTGCTAAAACTTGTAGTCCTTTCCTTGTGTATTTTTTTTGTGCTGACCCGAATACAAAACCTTGATGCATCTATCCTTAAATTAACCAATCTTATGTGATGCTTACTTATGTTTTGTATTGAATAGTAAAAATGCATCTTCATTAAATTAATTGTCCTACACTGTCTATATTGATTAATGATATGCCTGCTGTGTTGATCAAATATGTTGACCACTTCTTATATGTCCACTTAAGAAAAACTCATTGAACAAAGCTTACTCAGCGCTCTCTGATATTTAAACCTTCCGCGTAAAACTGAGTTAAATAGAATATGTTCCATGAGCTGACCTATTTCTGAAAACTGACCTTAGACTTACTCAATTAAACTTTAAAATGTTTAGAGTAAAACTAAGTCAGCAGCTCAACCCTTACAGGGGAGTTATTTGATAAAATCAGGTCAACTATCATGGGGGAGCTCAACACTGAGTTCTTCAACTGAATATTTTTGCCAACATCAAAATGGGGGAGTTTGTTGAAACACCTTTCCACATGATTTTGATTTGACAAAATTATTTAAGTGATGATAAAAATATTCTAACACATTAAATTTAAATGCTTTGATTTATTACACTAATGTGTTTGTTCAATGTTGAGTTTAATTGTTTATAAGACATTGAGATTAAAAAAGCCCAAAGGCCCATAAAGTGGAAGTCAAGCCCAAATCAACACATCAAGACCATTCGGCTCAAGAGTTCAAAACGAAGCCGTATCAAGTAAAACGACGACTCGGCAAGAGAAGGATCGAGAAGCCTTCGTAGAAAAAGCTTCAAGTAGAAGCTGCTGAGTTGGACAACAATGCAGTCTGGACAGCGGCAGACAATGTTCAACTTCCAGACAAAGCATTTCTACTTTGGAAAAAGTTCAGAAGGCGCAGGAAGCTGTCTCGTGGACTTTTTCTTAAATGTCGAAACATTCTGCCGAAGACTGACGAAGACAGAAGATGCGTGAATCCTATTGGCCAACGACGCTGAGCACGCCCAGAGTGATAACGTCAGGAAGCCATTTCCCTCCAACGGTTATTTCGAAATTCGAAATGACCAGGTGCCTCAAGTGTCACTATATAAAGGCCATCCATTTGCTTCAATCGATGCAGATCTTCAACTAGTCGAAACGCTGACCAAATTCATACTTGAAGTTTCTGTGAGAAAAGCAAAGCAAATACCTTACACCAATTTCCATATTATTGTGTAAAAGTCTAGAGTGATTTTCAATCATCTAAAGTGTCTTAGCAATTGTTGTTTAGGACAAACACTTTATCATTTCTAGAAGAATAGAAAGGAGAGGCTGAGTACTCGGTTATAGTACTCAGCGTAGATATAGGAGTGAGTAGAGGTATAAAGGAAGGTACTTTTGTTATACTCAGCTTCTATATGTAAAAGGTTTCGTGCTCTACCTTTAAAGAGCTCAGTAGAGAATTCAAAAAGCTCGGAACGAGTTCCGGGGACTGGACGTAGGCGGAGAGGCCGAACCAGGATAAGTCTGCTGAGTAATATCTTTCTAACCTTTAAACTCCTTTAATATATATTGCTTGCTATAAAACTGACTAAGTAAAGAACTCACGCTGAGTTAAGTTTACTAAGAAGCTGAGTTCAGGAATAGACTCTAAGTGCTATTTCCTGACTCAAGTAAAGAAGCAGACTTAGTCACAAGTTGACTAAGCTTGTGTCTCGAATCTACTTAGTGACGCTGTGTAAACCTTTTCATAAGAAAAGAAGTCAGCCTTAACGGACAATTTTTTTTTAAAATAGTTCATATCCCCCCCTTGGAACTAACTTGTCACGTTATAAGGGACCAACACTAAATCTCTCAACAACATCAGTAATCACAATATTTTTTGGGACCTTGCACCAGACGTCTCTAACTAGTTGATGGATTTAAAGCTTGCATATAATGAATCTGACTCGATGGTGTGTGTGCAGATCTTCCTAGCAAAAATCGGGGTAAGCGTGTTTGACATGAGAAGGGAAACGAGGCTGACTTTGATGGTGCCTTTTTGGCAATGAAGCCACCTAATTCCCCCAACAGCTCGAGTCCTTCTAAAATTTTGAATTCTTTGAGTGCATAGAGATTTGATTCGAATGAGAAGTCTGAGGCTATAGGTTTGAATATTAAGAAGGTTCATGTCCATCTGAGATGATGATTTCCCTTTGTATTTGATTATTGCTTTCTAGTCCTTTTTGTTATTTTCCATGAATATTATAACCTGGAATTATTTTGGAGTCGATGGTAATGAGTTTCACCGGGCTCTCTACCACTTGAAATATATCTCTGATCCTTGTGCTTTGGCTCTTCTTGATACTCGTTTGCTTGGGTCTAACGCCTCTGAGCTTTGGAGAAAAATAAAACTCTCTCATTATGATCTAATTGAAGTTGAGGGCCTTAGTGGTGGTATTTGGCTCTTCTAGCACTCTAACATGATCTCTTTCAAAATCTTGCATCGGCATCAGTATCGACAATTTATCCACATGGAATCTACTCTTGTGGGTGGTTTGCTCAATGGTATTTGTTTTAATATCTCTTTTGTGTATGTTTGTCCATGTACTGTTATGAAAAGGTGTTTTATGACTGACATTCTTTCTTGAAGAGTACGATTGTTTCCCCTCGGGTTGTTATGGGTGACTTTAACTGTACTAAGGATATTGAGGAAAAACAAATGGGGTCAATGCATATTCTTAATCATTGCTCTTTTTTATGGCTGGATTAATGGTGTGGATTTTATTGATTTAGGTTTCATATGTCCTTTCTTTACTTGGTTTAGAGGTTCTTTGCCTCGTACTTAGATTGCTTGCAGGCTTGATCGTGCCTTATGTAATTTGGCTTGGAGACATGATATGGGTATTTTACTTCTATCTTTTAGTATAATTTTGGAATTATTTCGTATCATTTTGAGTCGTTTTATGTCAATTTGGTAGTATTTATCTTCCTTTCATCAACTTTTAGTTATTATTTACTTTTATAACACTTGTTAATATTTTTGTTTAATTTATGTCATTTTTAATAAAATATTGCCAAATTTATTTAAAGCTTATTTTAATCCAATTTTAACCTAATTAATTTACCAAAAACTAATCAATTTGACTTGGTATTTAAAGAAGATTTTTTGGTAAATTAATTAAGTGAATATTGGTGTTGGTTTAATGTACTTACGAAATTTTTATGGAGATTTGCAGGGATTTTCATGACAATTATATAACTTTATTCTTTAAACCAATATTTTTTCAATGAGGTTTTATACATCTTATTTTTCATTAATCGGATCCGTTTCATCAAATTCACCATATTCTCATACTAGAGACCTTCTAAATATAGGGTCCTAGGCATGCGCCTAGGTTGGCTCCCATAGAGTCATCCATGGTCGAGGCAGAATATGATAATGATTTCACCTATAATAAATGTAAAGATTTATCCTAATACTCTTACTACTAGGTATTATATGCTTTAGATCTCATGGTTTCAAAACATCTTTACCCTTTATCGATATCTTTTAGGGTCGTTCCATTCTTAAGCCTTATATCTTGGGGCTAACTCCTTAAAATTGGGTTGTTATAGACCTATCAAATTTCGTTTGGTTCATTCCCCAACCAACACATTGTACACGAAATAGCCGGATATGATAACAATTGTTAACGACATGGTCGAATACTATGGAGATGTTATTTATTTTAGCTCTAATACAGGTTATTAGACCGTACGACTTTGGAATGCATCTACATACACTTTTTTTTCATTTCCAAATGAGATACAATTCATTTGTATTATATCCACATGGTCGTCTTTTAAACTCGCTCCTTACTCATTTTTTCCACCTGACACTACCCTTCGTAAGTGGATCGTTACTATAAAACTCTACTAACAACACCGCTTTTTTTTTATTATTCTAACTTATTTTGACGCCATACATGGTGGGTTAAATCAGTTAATTAACAAGAAAAGGTATCAACTAGTCTATTAAATTTGATAAATACAGAAATCAATTAGATTTTTTTGGTGACTTTAATACAATTTCATAATATATAGTATAATAGAACAAAAAGGAGCATGCCCAACCTATAATGAGCTGTTCCGAACGAAAGAAAAAAAAAATCAGTAGATTTTAGTTTAGTTTTGATTCTCCAGCAAACCTATCATTTCTCAGTCCGATTTTCTCGCTGCTCTACCCTTTTCTTCCCTCCATATATATGTACACCTGTGTCTCTTTCTCCCTCCTCCAGAGAGAGAGAGATTGAATCATCATCATCCTCTTCCGCTTCTCTCTCTCCCGATTATGTCTTCCCAAACCTCTCCAATCAATATCGACAACGACGATATCCATCAATCCGCTTTCTCAAACCGCCGTTGTTGTTTCTGTATTCCGTTTCTCCACGGCCGACCGTCGCATTCCGATTCTAATACCGTTTTCTGGGAACGGATTAACCCCATCGACTGTAGATCTCAGTCTGCAGATTCATACTCCGCCTCCGTTAACGGTCAGACGTGGTGGAGAAAAGGATGGAACAAAATGCGAGAGTGGTCGGAGATCTCCGCCGGTCCAAAATGGAAAACGCTTATCAGGAGGATTGGTAGGAAACGTGGAAGACATGATCGGTATGGGAGGTTTCATTACGATGCTATGAGTTATGCGCTTAACTTCGATGAAGGGCCGGGGCAAAACGGTAACGATGAGGATCTCCTCGGCCGTGGATTCTCTTCTAGGTATTCTCTCCCGCCGTCGGCTAAATCCTCCCTTGATTTCGACAAGGACGGGATGTTTTTCACGTAAGCGCCACCTGCTTCCAGTATATTTTCTTCATATCGCGTGCCGCTTGCGGAGGCGGAACGCCGGGTTTAGCGGGGCCATAGATGTTAGAAGTTGGACTGCGTTTTGATTTGCCGGTGCTTAAAATTATCACTTATACGATATACATTATAGTTTTGTTTATGGAATAGGTTTTTTCTTTTTCAATTTAAAGAAAAAATCTTGGCAACAAAAAGAAATGGAAAACTAGTAAGGTGATATAATAATTTTGCATGTACTCGTAAATAAATTAATGTATTTAATAAAGATGATTATCACTTGCACTTTTAGTTTTCTTTTTATATTGTTCAGGTATTATCTTATACGTAGCTATAGTTGTTTTTGACTAAAGTGATAACATCAAAATGTTATCTATTTTCATTCAAAAAAAGAAATGTTATCTATTTAGATTTCAGAAGGGTTTGAGCCTTCTAAAAGAAAAGGTTTGGGCCGGACATAATCCAAATTCAGAAGTTGGAGTGTTTAGGTCTCACAATAAAGATGATGACAGTGAATCACCGATCTTGTAAGCGGTAACTTCTTATTAAGACATTACTTTTTAAATAAAAATAAATTATACTTTTATAATATTATCAAAGAATTATAAAAAGTAGGCTTGTAAAGCCATCAAGTAAAGTTATTGAAAACAGTCTGTCACATGCGACTTCCTTATTTTGTAGGAAGCAATAGGTCGCAGAGGAAGGATACAAGATACACCAATCTACACAAATTAGAACTAGTTTTGGTGAGTATATGGAGTTGAGAGATCGTCATATTGTCAGCTCCTAAAACAATAATTGTCGGTAATTGTTCCGGTAAGATGAAGAGGTTATCGACAACCCTAACACAAGAATACTTATTACTAGGCTTGCAAAGTCCATCGAAAAATTCCTTCAAAAGTTTGCTCTTGACATGAGACTAGAGGATGCAAACACATTTTTCACGGTTCTCGCCCAAAAAACATCTTAACTAGAAAAGACGAGCGAAACTCATGGTCAGAGTTTAAGTATGTAACCCATTCTAAACCCCATCTGGGGGTGGCGTGCCTACAACTAATGATGGGTACATGATTCACTGACAGATGGTGTTTGTGATGGTCTCCCATGATTTACGGGTGCTAAATTCATATTTTTATAAATGTTTTTACATAAAAAAAATAAGCCACGACACACAGTTTTCATGGAATTTTTGACATTTTTGGGTGCTTAACGGGTGCTCAAGCTCCCCACTTAGCTCTCCCATTGGACCCATCGATGTTTGGTACTAGGTTGAACCTAGAAACATGTTCTATGATACCTCTTAGGGAGTATCAGAGGGGCCGTTTATAGAGCACATCACAATTGTGAATGGAGGATATGTGGATCTCCTTACCCTAACTTAGTAATGGGAGGACACCTAAATACTTCAGCTCTTATGGCGTTTAAGGGTAATATTACAAACATTAGACCTACGATCGAGTGGTCCACACCTATGGAGCACATGTAGTAGCATGAGAGTTAGTTCACAGGTTTCCTCCCATATGTATCCACCAGTTGGCAAATACTCGATGGGTCCATATGTAGGTAACTTTCCACATAGTTATTATCCTATTTTCCACCATTTTCTCCATATGTAAGAGTACAAATCGGGAAAATTGCAGGGATGTGCCACCTCTTAGGGAATTACCACATCCTCAGTAATTAGCACATCCTCAAAAGCTATGGTATCTCAAGGAATCGTTGCTCAAACAAATGTTGCAACTTTAGATCCTAATACTCAATAATTGGGGTGGGACAAGGGTATAATGGGACTCTAGAAAGATACAGAGTCACCATGAATCAACCCTTGTTGACAAACAAATATTTTCCTTTCTCTACGCATATAATCAACTGGCCAAGGGGTAGAAAGTTCAAGCTTGACATAATATAAAGGAGATATGTATCCTACTACTCATATGTAGAACATAAGGAGCTAATGGATATATATGGTGCAAATGAAGCATCGATGTGCCAAATATTTTCAACTATGATGCTTGGACCCGTCTCCTAATGGTTCTAAGCCTTAAATACAAGGTCACACATAGTTGGGGAAAATTGAAGAATGTGTTATGTACTAAATTCATGGCATCAATACCACCAACAATCATATATATGACACTATACAACCCTTTTCCATGAGCCATGCGAATCTTTGGGGGATTATGTGGACAAGTTCAATATGACATGTTTGAACATATGGAAGGTATACTTCGTAACATTTTTAGAGTTCATGACTCAAAACACGACAAATTATCAACTCAGGGAGGAGCTTGTCCTAAGGAAGCATACGAAGAGTCTAGCAAAACAATGTATCCTTGACGACATTCAGTGTGAGTGAAATTTGATCAAGTTAACATTCCAACTGTTGCTCATGCCATCAGTAAGAGAAGATGCTGAACTCGAAGAGAAAACAGATAAATATGCTTGGCAAGGATTTGATGGTAAACACTTTATGTGGATATATAGAGAAAATAGATAAATTTCCTTTAAATGTTAACAGAAAAACTTTCCCAAAGATTTAATAAGAACCAAACAATTAGAAACATAACTAATAGTATATCTAACATTACAGGCAATGCAGTATATTACAGGCAAGTAATGGTAAATATAACATGAAACAAATACAGTTTTACGTTCCTATATAAAGAGCTCTGCGCCATTTCTTTCTAATTTTCCCTTCACAAAGCCACCAATCAAGAATAGAAGAACAAAATAAAGAGAGCTCACCAATCCAATCCACCAGGATGGCCTATGAAGCGCAACTCTGAGAAAAATAGAAGAGATCACGAGAGAAAAAGGTCATAGACGATAATACAATATCAGAAAATCAAATGTCAACTCATCGCCAACGGAACCCTAAATTTCCTCAATACCAGATTTCTGGGGTTGGAGACTGAAGAGTAAGGACCCAAGCAAAAAACAAAGAAACACATAAATGACAAGGCAGAGGATAAAAAAAACCGAAATTATCAGATGTGAATCTAACAAAATCTGAAAATACAAAAAATAAATAACTAGAAATCGAGCTTACTAGTTAGAAATGGAAAAGGATTCGAAGGTCGGAAGGATAATAGAATCCTAATCCCCGATGGTCAGAAGTAGAAGTGTAATAAGCTTTAATGGAAGTCCCGGCAAACGGTGTCAGTAACTCATTAGCGAGTGTTAATCCAGTGAGGAGGGGAAGATCGAAACTAGTTATTCAAAGCAAAGGGCGGCGGCTGTATATGAGAGGATTAAGGTTTAAGAGAAGAACAATTGAAGGAAAAGAAGAAAGAGGAGCTCGAGAATACCAAGGGTTTTCACTTTCCTTTTTCTCTTTTTCTTTTTCTCTTTTTCATTTTTCTTTCATATTAACTTTTCTTCTCAGAGGGCGAGCCTTGGCGCAACGGTAAACGTTATTATCGTGTGACCAAGAGGTCACGGGTTCGAGTCTTAGGAGCAGCCTCTTGCCAAATAAATTGGCAGGGGAAGGCTTGCCCCCAGTACACTCTTGTGGTGGGACCCCTCCCCGGGCCGCCCTTTTTTTTATTAACTTTTCTTCTCTCACACGTATTATTCTACTCTGCACGTGCCTCTTCATTTAATTAATTTCTTTTTTTTAATTGCAAGACTAATAAAAAAATATACATTTTAACATTACTTTCATTTGCCCATATAAATAAAAGGCCTTTTTTTTGGTATAATAAAAAAAATTTAATGATAAAAAATTTAGTCCTTAAAATTCAAAATGTAGTGGCAAAACACTTTTCACGAAGTTAATGACTAATAATGTTGTTAATGACCAATATTGGTCATTAATTAAAGACTAATTTATATTTAGTCATTAAAATCGATCATTAACTCTTGTTTTTCTTGTAGTATAGTGACATCAGATTTTTCATTCTCGAACACATTTTCATATTTTCACAGATCAGTTCTTGTGGTTTTTTCGGAGCAAAATAATCTCTATGATTTTCTCTATTAGCAAATAAAAGATTTTTATATAACGACGTCGGTTTTACTGGCGTGCCAATGGACAATTTTGTCCAATTTTTTTTTACTTTTCAAAACCAGAATTTATTTTTTAAATCTTTTTCTTCTTTATTGAACTACTATGACAAAATAGATATGCAAGACATAAACTTCATAAATTTGAATGTATAAAAATCTTAAATTCATCATATCCGAAATCCCCACTCCACATTTAAAACCACAAATTAATTGAAATTTTTTACAACAAACGAAGAAGATGTTTCAAATAAGTGTTGTTCTTAATTTTTTTATTTTTGTAGTTGATGCTCATGAATGTTTTGAAAGTTGTGTGCAATTTAACTTTTTTTATCTGCATATTCAATTGTTAATATATGTTTCTTTATGTTTTATTATGTTTTAAATCAGTTTGATATTACTTTTAGTTTATTTTATTCAAATGCAATCAATTTCTTCAACTTCTACTTATTTTGAAATTGTGAATATGTGTTAGTTTTTTTTTTTATTTTTTTATGTTACCTTTTGATTTTTTTTTAAGTGTATTGGATATTTTCTTTATGTTATTAATTTTTCCAATATTGAGCTTTATGTGATGTTGGAATTGAATGAACATGCATACAATTTGATGTGTTGTTGTTTGTATTTATTTAATTATTATAGTTTTTTTAAAATATTTTTTCATGTTTTCTTAGAATTTCTATTTGTTCTGTAACTCGATGAAAATTGCGATGATGTTATTCTATTGTTTACATCTTTTTGTTTCGTGAGCTTTTCAAATTGGATTTGTTATTTCAAATTCTATGGAATATCTATATTTATAATCAAAACATCAATTCTTGCAGATTGTTATCATATTGAAGAGATCTAATTTGAGAATGTTTCTTTTATATATTTTTATTTAGAGTTTGTGTAGCTTGAATTCTAATATGAAAAGAATATGAGATTGTTTTGTTTAGTACGCATTCCTATAGCATTTGATATTTTAGAAAATGTCGAAGAACTATATTTTTAAAAATATTTTGAATTTAAGGTATTTTCCAAATAATCTGCTTTTTAAAATAAAAATATTATTTTCTGATATTTAGATGAATTCATCGTTAATTTTTTTTAATGACATGATGAACGTGTCTTATTGCATGTTTTTTAATTAAATAATGACACATTTCAATTAGGTGAAATAGTCCAAAATACTAACTTTAAAAGATAAAGGTTTTTAATTAAATAATGACACATTTCAATTAGGTGAAATAATCCAAAATACTTAAAAAATGTAAATTTACTCTCAACACATAGTAAAATTTACCTCCTACTTATATTTTTTTTTGAACGGACTAGTTTGATTATTAAACCTTCCAAATAAGTTTGCCAACAAAAAAACGGAAAAAATCATGTTTAGAAAGTCTAATAAATCAAGTAACTGTAAACTAGTTTTTGTAAAATTGATTTTACTTTAAAAAATGTTATTTCATACGTTAAAGATTAATCTATACTTCCCCGAAAACGATATCCTGACATATGAGTTTAATTTAAAGTTTAAAAGAAATGATGATTAATTAATGAGTAAGAAGGGGTTAGATTAAACATAAGCACATGGGTATATGACCCTACATTAATAGTATAATACATAACCCAAGCCAAGATTTGAATGGAAAAAGGTCTGCTCTGCTCTCCAAATGATAATTCTGTCATTGTGCTTTCATGGATCCCACCATCTCTCCCTTTCCCTTTCATCACATTTTCACTACATCCAACAACTCCCTATACAAATCTTCATTTTGAGAATTGTGCACTACTTCTTTCCTTTTCTTTTTCCATCCAAATATTCAACTGTTTTCAATTTAGTCCCATTTCATTTCCCAAAAGATCAAAAACACATATAATGACTCAAAAGCCAATAAAAGCAAAAGTATAAAGATAGAGGGAATAATTTCAAGTTAGAAGCATGAATGAAATTAGAGACATTTATGATTATCCATCACCAAAGAACAATCTGTAAACATTTTCTATTTGGTCAATCTTACTGAAATTTGAATTGGCTTGGCATCCCTAAAAAATCATATCATATAAGAAAAAGAAGAGTAACATGCTTTGATTAATGGATCAAAGATTGAATTAGAAGTGCAAAAACAAAATATACCTTTTCATTTTTGGTGTTGTTGGGGTCTAGTTATCCATGGCAAATCTATGTTAAGTGAATTAGGCATTTGAGCATCAGAGGAGCTTGAAGAAAACTTCCCCTTTTTAGACCAAAGCCATATTTTTGAAACTGAGAAGCTTTCACGCTTTGTTATCTTCTTTGCTTCTGAGTCTTCTGCTGCTGCTGCTGCATCATCCCGGCCCCCGGAACCTAAAGCAACCTGGAGTTCTGAAGCTCCAAGCACATATTGATATGAACCCATTGAAAAACATCTTCTTGCATCTAAATTGCTACTACTAGTCTCACCTATTGCCTCTCCGGTGGAGGCGGCTCCATCATTTAGCTTCTTGAATTTGCCAAGTCTGACTGGTAAAACCCCTGTTGCTTCTTCAATTTCAAGTGTTTTTTGGGTGTTTTGACCCTCATCTTCTCTGGAGTCATCAAAATCAAAGATAGGGTTTTCAATTGAAAAGCCTGGGGCAAAAAGGGTAGCTCTGCAGAGAGGGCAAGTAGAGTTGGACAATAGCCAAGTATCTATGCAATTGATATGGAAAGCATGGCTACACATAGGAAGCAATCTGAGTTTGTCTTTATGAGTAAACTCACATAGACAAACAGCACAATCAAAAGGCTCTTTGAGTCCTACAATCTCTCTGTACTGAAAAACAGGAAGAGCATCAATGAAAGCCTGATCCAGACCAGAATCATGGAGGTGAAAAAGCTGCTGTAGTTGCCTTTGAAGAGCATCTGGGGCAGAGAGTTGGGGGAATCTATTGGATTGGGATGAGGATGAGGAAGATGGGTGCTTTATAAGGAATCTAACAAGCAAGTGGAGCAAACCAGATATGAAAAATAGCACTGCAAGAATCACTATAATGAACAGAACAGCAGGGCTAATTCTTGTTCCAGCAGAAGAAGAAGAATCTTTGTGGACATTATTAGCATATGGAGAAGACAAAGAAGCAGCAGAAAGAGGAGGTGGATATGTCAAAAACCCATCTTTTTGCTTGATTTGGTACTCAATCCATGACATCTTCAAATCTTTTCTCATTGGCATACCCCCAAATCAAACCCACAAACCCTATTTCTCTTTCAAACAAAAACCTAATTCAATTCATCTTTCTCTCTCAGATCAGCAATGCCTCAAAAGAAAACACTTTTCCTTCCAGACACCAAATACCCAATAAAACCCACAGCTTCACCAGTAGCTACCATTTGTCAGGTTCTACCATTACAAGCATCATTTCTTTGTCACACTTTCTTATTAAATTCTTTGTATACAGCAAATAAAACCAAACTTGTCATTGAGCAATAATAACAAGAGAAGAAGCTGACATCAAGAAAAAAACACAAAGCTGGAACCTTTAAAACTTACCTAACCTGAATCTTCATAGAAATAGCAAGAGAGAGAGAATCAAATGAATATTTTAAACAGGGACTTCAAGAAAACGTATGAAATGCTACTGTATTGAATTGAAGAAGATGAAGAATCAGAATCAAAATCAAACCCTTTAAATTCAAGTGACTTGAATTGCAAAATGGGAAGTGGGTTTAATTTTCTCTCTCTAAAAAGTCACGGTCTTTCTCTCTCTAACTACGTAAATTCTGGAGGCAAGATAAAAGGGCAACAGAAGAGGAGAAGACAGCAAGGTAGAAGTTGCAGTAGTTTCCAAAGTGAGAGGTAAAGAGTGCCAAAAAGAGGAACTGGAACTGGAGCCCACGTGCCTTTTGAGGCGCGTGAAAGTCAGATTGGTCAACCATAAGCGACAAAAGTAAAAGGGTCCTTAATGGGCTTTCTTGGTGGGCCTGGGCTTTATTTTTGTAAAGAAAAAGTCTCCACTTGAGGGGTTGTTTGTGTACATCAGGGTGTACGTTGCTCGATTGAGTTTAAGATGTACGTGGCTTTATCTGATCAGTTTGATAAATTATGAAAGTCAAACTTTGAAATTATGAAAATAATTATATTGTTTTGTTTTTGCTACCATATGATAGGGTCCATTATTATTTCTATGGATGTTAAGGTTGTACTCTTTACTTGCTTGCTTGATGTTAACATTTTATCCGCCTACTTTATGTTCATATTAGAAATTTGTCAACTATCAAATCCTATGTCACTAGGGTCACCACCGTTATCGAGTTGGTCTCGTATTTATACCGTGTCAATTATCAAATTAATTTTAAATAAGTTAAACATATTTACGGATGTAAAAGGGATATCCACCCAACAAAGACGAGAAATCTCCGATTAGAATCTCGAGCGGGGACATGGCAGGCCGAGGATAAATATCTCCACTCCGTGGGATCCCCGTACCCGTCTTTAATATGCATTTATGGAAATTCTCTGATTAGTTCATTGTTTAACATTTTTTATTTTCTTATATATATTTTTATTCTTTTTAAAATTATTAAGCTAGTTCAATTTTTTTTTCACCACTCAACTCAAATTTAATTTTATTATTATTGTATTATGCCAAATGCCAAGAAAAGAGAGATAGAATAGAATAAATTATATATATATTAAAAAATTAGAATGGAGAATGGAGATCTAAGGGACGGGAACAAATTGTTCCAGACAGGAATGAGGAGGACAGGTTGGGAAGCAAGGATGAAGAATATAATCTCCATCTCGTATACATCCCTAATCCTATTCAACTTACAAATTTAAGTATCAATTTTATCTCAACTAAAAAATGACTCATTACTTCAAGGGATAAAATGTAAAAGTATCTCTAACGTTTACGATCAGGAGTAATTTTACCCTAACATATAAAATGGTGCAAACAACCAGGAGTAATTTTATCCTAACGCTTAAAATTGTGTAGCTTTATCCCTAATGTTGGCAGACAAGAGCAATTTTACCTCTAACGGTGACAATTGGATCAATTTCAGACATTATTATAAAGCGCCGATACAATTGTATATCAGTTTGTTTAGAAAAAGATTTCATATTTTCTGTGATTTAATAACAGAATTAAAGATTAATATTTATAAATTTGACGAACTATTTTGAATTTTTTTTTGTCTAGCTCGTATAAAAGACAATATATTTTTAATTTTTTTTTTAAATTCACGTCTAGTCATATGTTTATGATTTGTTACTAATGAGCAGATGACAAGATTTATAATCAAGGAGACGGTTTGATGAATTATTTCTCAAATCGATCCAACTTGATTAGGGATGGCAACGGGTAGGGTACCTGCGGGTAGTGCCAATCACAAACCCTTACCCGTTTATTTTTTAATTACCCGTACCCGTCCCATTACCCTAACAGGTATATTTTTGCATCCCATACCCTTCCCATTTAATTCGCGGGTACCCACGGGTACCCTTACCCGTTAAGTATCAATAAATAAAATAAAAAATATTACAAATTTAACAAAGTATAAATTTAATAAATCATTTATCTAAAAATTGAACAAATTGAACCTTAATCAATAAGAATAAGTAGCTTAGTGGTATCACTCAATGGTTGAAAAACAAAAAGTTGGGGTTTAAAATCTCAAATATTACATCTAAAAAATAATAATTTTCTTAATATATAAAAGAATTGTGACGGGTAACGGGTACCGGGTACCGGGTACCCTGGGGGGTATTCTCATACC
Organism: Euphorbia lathyris; assembly: GCF_963576675.1. Taxonomy (NCBI): domain Eukaryota; kingdom Viridiplantae; phylum Streptophyta; class Magnoliopsida; order Malpighiales; family Euphorbiaceae; genus Euphorbia; species Euphorbia lathyris. The sequence continues at coordinate 20,957,120 of NC_088915.1, forward strand.
CGTCCCATTACCCTAACGGGTAATTATTTTGATCTCATACCCTTTTATACAGGGTACGAATAGTCCCATTAAGGTCGGATAGTGCCGGGTACCCACGGATACACTACCCGTTGCCATCCCTAAACTTGATGGCATTGGGGATAAAATTGCACAATTTTAAACGTTCGAGGTAAAATTGCTACAAGTTGTAAATATTAAGGTATTTTACACTTTATCCCTTACTTTAATAATACATTAACCCACTTTTTGTTAAACAAGAAAAATATACACTAAATTTGTATTGTGATGTGACATTGCGTACATAATTATCATATCCATATGTCAATTTTGTTTACATTAATCAAATAGAAATAGTTTCCAATATTATATTAGTCAGTTTTTAATATTTATAAAAATATATTTATGTCAATTTTTATTTTTATTTTATCTTTGTTGAGTGTTTTTTTTGTTTCTTTCTATTTTCATAAAATTTTACCTATTATATGAGATTGATTGCGAGGCAGTACCATGTCCTAATTGGATTTGGACGTCTCTTCCAATTAGCATATCATCCATTTCTAGTTTAAATGGATTTCTTCTCCTAATGAATAATGTACCTAAATTGTAGACATACTTGAACCACAATTCTAATATAATTCTAATTATAATGGTAAATAAATAATATGTATGCATTTGTTTGGTACCGTAAATTAAAATAGAGTAATAATAAATTTAGATCGGTAGATTCAATAAATTAAATTGATAATAAAAAATTAAGTAATAAATAGATACACTATTTACGTGTTTGTAAAAGAAAAACTATGATGTGATAAAAATAATAATTTCACTCATAATAGGGGAACACAAAAAAAAAAAAAAAAAAAAACTCTTTTGTATTCAATGATATTGAATATCGTTGTGCTTCGTTCGGGAATGATACATAGTATTATTTTTCTTGTATCCAATGATACTGAATATTATTGTGCTTTGTTTGAGAATGATACATAGTATTATTGCTCTTGTTTTGACCCATCATTTAAAGATTATCATCAATCATATCATATTTACTTGCTTCAACAACTAAAATATATTTCACATTAATCGTAGAAAGTGAAACATATTTTTATAATTCTGATTACCAAGAAATTACTCCCCCGACGAATGTAAATTTCTAACCTGAAATTGATATTCTGTGATCGAGATCTCCTTCCACATCAGCATCAACGAAGTCTTCTAAAATTGGTTCAAAGCCTCTATAACACAAGCACATCTTAGGACTTCTCTTTCAAATATCTGAGAATTCATTTAATAACTTATTATTGTCTTCATGAATTATCTAAGAATCTACTTACGACATCAACAACATCAACAACATGTGAACTATCTAGTATTGTGCAAATCATGACATACATAACACTCCTGAATGTAGAAGACTATGGAATATTTCTCATGTCTTCCTTCTCTTTTTCAGTTGTGGGATAAGGACACATTACTCGGCTTGAGATGACCAATAAGTGGAATGTTAATTGGTTTAACATCTAAGTGCATCAAGTCAAGAACATTTGACTTTTTTCTTGATGACTTATCCAATGAAACTTTGTGTTGCTTTCCAAATAGGCAGTAGTCGCATGGAGATAATGGTGTACCACATCAGTAACATTTGTCTCTAATTTTGTACTTGGACCTTCCTATAAACTTGTTGCCTCTTTTAGATTTGTCAAAATGTTTCATGATAGAAGCTTGATTTTTTTTTTTTGTGATTGTAGTTCTTCTCATTGTGTCCTTATTGAGTAGGATACTAACAACATGCTTGATGGATAATTTTCCATCAGGAGCCGAATTTCTCACTAATACCTCCAAGGTATTTCAATTCTCTGATCAAGTGCTAAATAACAATAAGGACTGAACCTCATCTTCGAGATATCTTTATATAAGACAATTTTGTTAATATCACTATGGAATTCGTTTAAGTATTCAATGACACGGGTGCCCTCCTTATATTCATGGTTACAAGCGTCCTGATCAAGAAAAAAGAAATCCAACTATTTTTCGATCATAGAGCTCATGCAACTTCTTCCATAATTATGGGCAAACATTCCTCGGACATGTGGTGGAACACGTTGAAATCTAGCTAGTGATGGCTTGGTTCTGATGGTCTTTTTTATTTAACTTGTTTTAGAACAAATCATTAATGTATTTTGGCTTGCCTTCCTTCTTTTATAACTTCCTACATATCTTTGTAGTATAAAATATCCTCCAAATTTACCAATTTGAATCGTTCAATTTGATCATAGAAGCTGAAGGACCTTCCTTTTTAATTATATAACCACCTATGTGAAGCCAAAAGCTCTGATACCATCTATTCTGCCTCGCATTATATTGGTAATAAGATGATATGTATAAATTAAAATAGAGTAACAAAAATTATAAGGATAAAATAAAGCAATAAAGAGAGACATATTTACGTAAAAAAAACCCTTTTGCAAGGTAAAAAATCACTCCCTTACAATAATGTGAATACAAAAAATAAGACTCTCTCAAGCACACATAAACTTAAGGTATACAATAATTTAGAAGACAGTTTGAATACTCAAGTTGTAACCTTGTACCATTTCACAAATGTTGAAGTTAAAATAATGTTAATTTGTATGTTAGGGTTGAATTGATACTTCTCCAAAAAAAATTTAAAGCTATTAATTTGGTGGTTAATTAATAACATTGAAATTATTGATTTGGGTGGCTAATTAATCGCATGAGGGTAGATCCAACAGTATTTATATTCAGGCATAAAGGCTTATTTGGCTCCTGTAATATCCAAAATTTTATCATTTTCAACATGTAGTTACATTTGGTAACATTTATTCCCTGATGTATTTGCATATGTAACATCTAACCCATTCTTTATTAAACAAGAAGTTAACCGATTTGTTAATTCTTACCGCATGAGACAATTTTTGACACGTGACATACTCACATGACAGTTGTTTTATTTATTTTCTTTCTTATAGACTTAATATATGGATCAATAAGAAAAAAAACCAATTCCTTATTTATCCACATATTAAGTCTATATGAAAAAAATTAAAATAATTGACGTGTGTACATGTCACGTATTAAAAATTGTGTCATGTGAAAAAGTTAGTAAGACAAATAATTTTTCATTCAAAATGGGTTAAATGTCACCTATGAGAATACTTCATGGGGGAATTTTACCAAATAATACCAGCGCGGGCAAATGACAAAATTTTGGATACCACAGGAGCCAAATAGAGCTTTATTCCTTATCAAATATGGAGAAGTATTGTTGATGAACACCAAGAATAATGATGAATGTTTACTGCAAATGAAAAGGAGAAGAAGAATTGATGTATTCCCAAATTGAAAAGTTAACCTAACTGTCTCTCTGTACCCTTTCTATCTATTCCTCAAAGTAGTCGTTATACTATGTAAAGTGTGGCTTTTTCCTACTTTAAGAAAAACACAATGTTTTGCTTAGTTAATCCCTATTATCCCCCCTCTCAAGCTAGAGTATATGGCTAAAACTCCAAGCTTGAATAAAAATGGATCAAATTTTTTAATTGGAAGTGCTTTAGTAAAGATATATGCTAGTTGTTATGCAGAAGAAATGGGAAGTGGATGAATCAAACCAGCAGTCAGCTTCTCATGCACGAAATGGTAGTCAAGCTCTATGTGCTTTGTTCTTTCGTGGAATGTGGAGTTTCTAGTGAGATATAATGTAGACTCATTGTCACAAAAAGGGGGAAGATGATGTTTGTAAAGGTATCTGTAATGTCATTAAAATGTAAACCAACCATTGTACTTTTGCAGCAACTGCATCCATTCCCTTGTATTCAGTCTCTATAGATGATCTAGAAATTGTTACCTGCTTTTTGCTTTTCCAGGAAATCAAGGATTCTCCTCTGAACACATAGAATCGTGTGATTTACTGCCTTGTATATCCACACATATGTGGCCCAATCTGCAACAGAAAAAGCTTGAAGACTCATGGAGGCATGTGTTGAATAAAATAAACCTTTCCCTGGGTCATTCTTGATATACTATAGAACTTTATAAGCAGTTTGTAGATGCACTGATGTTGGTTTTGCCAGAAATAGGCTTAATCTCCCAATGAGCCTATAGACTGTAAGATCATGTAAAGGTAACCTTTGATCTTGAGACAGTCTTAAAATGGAATTTATATGAGTGTTTACAGGTTTAGAAGCAACGCAATGTGTATCTTCAAGCAACTCAAGAGAATATTTCCTCTGGGAAATATTAATACCATCAGTCGTTATTGCTATTTCAAAACCCAAAAAATATTTTAAAGAACCTAAAACTTTGGTTTTAAATTCAATATCTAAAGAAGTTTAATGTTATTAATCTCAACAATATCAGTTCCTGTAAGAAGGATTATCATCAATATAAACTAACATAACAATAGCCAAACCTTCTTTATGTTTAAAAAATAAGGAATCATTGGAGATACATTGAACAAACCCATGAGATTGTAAAAAAAAAATAGATACATTGGACAAACCCATACAATCATTTTTCAAGCTTATAAACTATACCTGGTTTTGTAAAACCAAACCTAGAGGAGGATCCATGTACACCTCTTCATGTAGGAATCCATATTGGAAAGCATTATTTACATGACACTACATCAAAGGCCAATTAGAGATGGCAACAATAGCTAAAATCAAACGCACAATTATTAGTTTAACCACAAGGGAAAACGTATCAAGGTAATCAATTCCCTCTACTTGGGTATATCCCTTTTCCACTAAACGAGCTTTATACCTCTCCAAGGTCCCGTCACTCTTGAGTTTAACCTTGAAACCTTGTCGAGATCCTACAGGCTTTTTCCCTGGTGGCAAATCAGTTAGAACCCACATTTTAGTTTCCTCTAAGGTTGCTAACTCTTTTTTCGTTTCCTTTTGCCAACAACTATGTTTCATAGCTTCTTTATAGGTTTTTGGCTCAGGAACAATAGTCAAATTTAAAACATAATTCTTGTAAGAGTCTAACAACCTATCTTAACGAAGAACTTCAAACAAAGGATATTTCACTCGAGCTGCAGACCACTACTAGAAAGATGATTATAATGATAATCTAAAAGATAAGAAGGAACTACTTTAGGTCTACTACTTTCTAATAGGACTAACTACAAGCTGGTATTGAACTACACGACATTGTTCTATATCACTATTGGTTACCCGAGTTGAAACAATTGGAGTAGAAGAAGTAAAAACACTTTGCTCAGCTAAAGAAGCATGATGAAGATGCACAAAAATGTCCTCAGCATATGGTAACTTAAAAGCAAGAGACAAATTTGTAATGGCTAAAGAAGGCTCACCATCCTCTCTTGAGAGTCATGGGCAAATTTTGTAACAGAAATATCCGGAACATGTTCCAAATACAAACTATCTAGAAATTCTAGACTTAAAACTTGGTAATCCTGAACTACATAAGCTTGCTCTTAAATGCAAAAGGAAAAACATGCTCCAACAACTTGACATCTCTTGAAACTGTATATGTCTGAGTTTCTAAATTATAAACCTTATAATCTTTAACATGTGGTTTAAAACAAATAGAAATACAATGTATTGCTCTAGAAGCAAACTTATACTTACCATGTTGAAGATTAACAATATAAACCAAGCACCCAAACACTATCAGATTTGTATAAAGGGATTGCTTACCATAAAGTCTTTCATAAAGTGTAACATTTGGCAAAACAGAAGTAGGCATTAAATTGAATAAATAAGATGCATGAAAAATACAATAAGCCCAAAAGGTCAACGGTAAATATGCCTGACACTTAAAAGATGTTGGTGTTTTCTTTCTGCAATGATATTTTGTTGAGGAGTGTATGGACAAGAAATCTGATGTATAATGCCTTTTATATTATACAATTCTTCTAGTTTCAATTCGGGTGCATTATCACTTCTTATACTTTTGATAGGAACATGAAAATGGGCCTTAACATAGTTATAGAAACCCTCAATGCATTTCTGAGCCTGAGATTTATACATTAACAAATAAATCCAAATAGATCTACTATGATCATCAATAATAGTTAAAAAAATATTTATACCCTACATTAGATGTTGTATGAAAAGGTCCCCAAATACCCAAATGTATATAAGCAAAGATATTACTAGATTGAGAATCACTAACAGGACAAGAAGTCATTTTAATCTTAGCAAGAGGACTAACGTGACACTCAAGACAATCAAAATCCTTATTGGAAGCAGAAAAAAGGTAAATCAATAAACATACTCAATTTAGAAACAGGAAAATGTCCTAAACGTAAATGCCACAACTATTTATCACAGAATGACTTATTAGGATGATAAGAAATAACACCAATAGTAGAATGCAGGGCAGGATGTCGTACTTATTGTCCATGTGGCAAAACATAAAATCCTTTTGTAAAAATAGTTGAACCAATCATCTACTAAAGATTGGTGTTTTGTATCTGGCATATATTAGTAGTAAAAGCACACCGAACATGGGAATGAGTAGTTAACTTACTAAAAGAGATAATGTTTAATGTGAAATGTGGAATCTAAAAGATGTTATACAATGTTAGGTACTCATTAACGCTAATATCACCAAATTGTTGTACATAAGTTTGTTGACCATTAAGCAATTTAACTAGCACATTGGCAATGCTATGAACAACATCAAAATAAGCAAGAGTATTAACCACATGATCACTAGCACCACAATTTAAGATCCATCCATTATCTAAACTAATAGATTTAGATAGGTCAATCATAGTATTGTCAGTGAAAGAATGAATACATGGGTTCTCATAAGAGCTAAATGTCATTACGATGCCTATAATTGTCACTTATGAAGGGGTCTTGTCATCTAACATATGCATCAGTTTGTCATATTAACTATTAGTAAGAGTGATACCAGAAGATTGGAAATCCTGATGTTGAGGAACAAACTGTTGCACAGAAACATCTTCTATCCTCTCTAGATGCGCAACATTAGACTGTTGGTCCCTTGAAGCAATGCTAGTAGTATTCTGTTGCTTACTGAACTTAAAACTAGTAAGAAAACCATGCTTCCTATAGCATTGGTCAATTGTATTCCCTAGCTTATCACAATAGCTACATTTAGGTCCTTTCTTAGTATTATAAGTCTGACTTCTAGTCAAATTTATGGAAGACTCAACAAGTCATGTTCCAGTATGTTGTCATTCTTGTTGTAATGTTAAAGACAATAACGCAGTGATATCTGGCATAGGTTTCATCATAAACACCTTTGACCTAGCAGCCGCAAACTCTGGATTCAATCCTTTAAGGAATCGAATAACATAATCCTCCTCTTGATACTTATTAGATGTTCTCAAGAAATTTGCACATTTGCACAAGGGAACACAAGCACAAACACTCAGAGGCATGTAATTAACCAACTCTTCCCAATACTCATATGCTTAGTGTAATAATGAGTAACATTCAATAATCCTTGTAAAAGTGAAGAGTTCCTCTTGCAATTCTGCAATCTTTAAATAATCTCTCTGAGCAAAATGTTTCTTTAGATTCTCCCAAACCTCATAAGAATTTTCAAACCATTGAAGACTTTGCGAAATAGAAGGTATAACATATATGGTTATGCAGGAAAAGATCATAGTGTTGCATCTCTCCCAAGCAGCACGATTCATATTAGATGAAGGAGCTGGTAAAGATCCATCAATAAAAGCCATTTTGTTCTTTGTTTGGAGCTCATGTTGAAACTCTCGACTCTAGGAGTGAAAGTTATTACTGTTGAGTAACTGACTTACCAAAACGAGTCCATGATTCTCACCTAAATGCATATAGTAACGACTTGAAGGATTCTAAGAAGAATCAACATAAGATGAATCATTCTTAGGTCTTTGAGGAGGCGTTGAACTCTTCAAATGTCGGAGGAATCGTGACTTGATTCAACATCAGAACTAGAAGATTTTGTCGATCAAGAATATTGGAGAACAAAAGCGATGGATTCAATCTTGAAACAGAAACAAAGAAATCTTTGTGAAATTGAACGATCCAGATGAAAACTAAACAAAATTAAGAATCACGCAACGTATGTTCTGATACCATATCAGATCTGGAGAAGTATTATTGACGAACACCAAGAATGGTAATGAATGTTTATATAGAAAGAAAAGGGGAAGAAGAATTGTTCTATTCCCAAATTGAAAAGTTAACCCTCTCTCTCTCCTCAAAGTAACTGTTACACTATGTAAAGTCCCTACTAATCCTTATATTTACCTCGAAATTTAGAGCTTTAGAAAGTGTTTAGAGCTTTAGAAAGTGTTCAGTGATTGTCTACGTATATATATATGTAATTACGTAAATTATTAAGTTTCACTAATGATTTTTAGTTTTCTTATAGAAGCATAACAAACATGGAATTACTTCATAATAAAATAATCTTTGTTTGTCATATAAATGGCTTTTGAGTTTTAATTTCGTGTGCATTAGTAGTTAATTAAGATGGTGATATTTGATTACAATTGATGACTTGTTTTTATTATTATTACAAGTTAATGAGCTGTTTTAGATATGGCTTCAAGGATGAAAAATATCGATATAAATGCTATGTTGTTATTTTCTTAAGTGGAAAGGCAATTAATTAGGTAAGAAATTAGTAACATGGATGACAGCCACCAAAATTTGTTGGATTTCAAACACATATTCATAAACAAGGAAGACTGTTAGGCAATCCACATATATTTCACAATTATTTCCATAATTATAACCATTTAATTTCTAAATTAATTCCCATTATAATATGATTTTTTAATTTTATATTTATATTACTCATGTTTTGAATGAGAACATATCATTAATAAATAAAAACTCCATAATAATTATACTATTTTGATTTAATATGAAAAAATTAAGTGTCTTGACTTCAATAATCCCTTCATTCCAAAATATAAATCATTGTAGGTTGTTTCACACGGATTAAGAAATACAATTAATATAGAGTTAAATTAATAAATTTATATTAGTTAACTAAAATTTTTTTCTCTCTCATGTAATGGTTGATGAATAAGTCTTGTAATTTTGAAAAACACATGAACTAAGACAAAAAAAATTTAATGCTGGTACCGGAAAACTAAACTAAAAGTTCTTGGAAATCTAGAAAGACTTATATTTTAAAAAAAAACTCAATTGCTAGAATGACTTATAAAAAAGAATGGAAGGAATAGTTTGTTATCAATATTAATCCAAATAAGAATACGAATAAAATAAAATAATAAATAATGTTATTAATCTAGAATTAGAAAGAAATCAAATGAAATGAAATTAGAAAAAAAACGAACAGAAAGTTGGACGAAGTAATCTGCTGCGATTGTCAATCGTCTTTTATGATATAATAGATATGTGGGCCGAACTTTAATCATGTATAGATAGAATTACTCGAAAATAATAAAAACAAATGTCTTTGTTATTTCACAATTCGGAAATTGTAAGAAAAGAAATGAAATAACTATAAACACGTATTTTTTTAAAATATTTTTTTGTCAAATCACGAGATAACCTTAGAGGATCCGCACCACCGTAGCGGTACCTTTAAACCATGTCCACATCCAAAAAAAAAAGGAAGGAGGAAGAAATTGTAGAGAGAGAGGCTTCTCATTCTCTCTACATTTTCTTCTTCTCTTTTGCTCATTCTTCTTCTCAAGCTCCCTATCATTGCTGCCACACTCACAGTCACCGTCACCTTCTCCGTTATGGCTTTCTAACCAGGTCTACTTCCTTCTTCCTCCTCCCATTTATGTTTTAGTTTTCGTATTTATCTTCAGATTTACTTTTTCTTCTAATAAGCCTAGATCTAATGGTGAATGAACAAATTCTACATGCTCATTAAGGTGCATTTGATCAAGACTGAAAGTCTACATACCTTCTCAAACTTCTTTTTCCATCAGATCTACACTTGTTAGCTATACTTTTTTCTTTTTTTCTTTTTCCAGTCTTAGCAAGAGCGAAAAAAAGTTCATCTTATCTGTATATCTATAGATCTGTGTGGTTACAAAAAAAAAAAAAAAAAAAAAAAAAAACTCAAATCCGAATGTCCGAAAGAGTCTAAATGATGAAAAATGAAGTACAACTCATTTTCAATGGAATTTGACTTACGAGAAGTATACGATTTCTATTTTTGTTGTATTTATATCTTTTATGGTTTTTATTGCTCTTTGTACTCTATTTTTTTTCCTTTGTGGATCTTGTACTGGCTGTAGCATGTATGGGTGAGAGATTTTATTCCTCTTAATTATTGTGTTATATTTATACTTTGTAATTTAATGGAATAATATATGATATTTTTATCTATATATATATATATATATATATATATATATTTTGGATAAAGTACTAAAATATGCATTAGGTTTTTTGGGAGTATCAATTTAGACTCCACGTACAAAATAGCATCAATGTAGGATTAACAATTACAAAATAGTACCAATTTAAACCTCAATAATGAACGTGACACGTCGTTTATATTACTCCATTAAGTTTCTGATTTCTCTCTCCATGTACCGTTAAAAAAACTTAACGGACTAATATGAATGAGGTATCACGTTCCGTTATTAAAACCTAAATTGATACTCTTTTATAAACTTTAAACCTACATTAGTGTTATTTTGTACGTGGAACTTGATACTCCCACAAAACCTTAAACCTATTTTAATACCTTGTCCCTTTTATTTATGACACTATCTTTCTCTTCTTACTAAACACTAAATAAGCGAGTTTGCTAAAATATTCACAAATAAAATACAATATTTCATCGACACCTAAGCATTAGCAATCCTAACAGTACTGTTTTGCAGGCGAGTAAAAGGGTTCACCAAGAAATCTACTGAACTATAATTTGCTTACACACTTAACTGCTCTTCTATTAATCAAACAATTACTCTGAAAGAAGAAAGAATATCAAATTCAGCAGAAAAATACAGTAATTTCTGGACAATATTATTAAAAAATGTACACCTGCAAAATTTTCGGAATCTCACAGAAAAGAGGAAGATGGTTTTCTCCTTTACTTGTGTATCTTTCTAAGAATTGATGTTTCCTGGGTGTCAGAATTTAAGAAAAAACAGAACTTCTGCCAATCAATTTGTCAAAATTCACTAAATAGTATACATTTCTTCTTTGGTACATTGACATGAATAGTCAAACAACATAAAAAATGAGGCATTGGAAAGTAATTCAACTCCTTTGATCATCTTGCCATACATACCAGAACATATCTGAAGCAGCTTCAGCAACTAGAGAAATTCAACTCCAGCGAGTCCCACCCCGTGCCTCACTTCTTCACTAATCTCAAAACATCACCCACGAGATGTAAGGAGCCAGTTACAAGGACCTGATGAATCAGTAGAAATTAAAACAATTATGAAACTGGTACCAAATAAAATTTGTGAGAAATGCCTTCAACACAAGCAACTGAGTTAAATTATTCTGCTGGCCTATGTTGCATGGAAACTCTTCATCATTAGCGTTCTGCATTTCGTGTCCATTTCCATTTCTGTTTCTTTTCCGTTTCCATTACTGTTTCCTAGCTAATTTTTTCTTAGAAAACACGTTTCCTGGTATCCGTTTCCGTTTCCGTTTCCGTTTCCATGCAACATAGCTGGTGGCTGAAAATGTACTGCTACATTGTGACCAAAGTTTACTTCGGTAAACCCATATTTTCAGGGACTGTTTTCAAGTGACAGAATTCATGTTCAATCAGGTGATATCTCAAAGGAGAAATCAGCAATATTATATAATCTCTTTATGAGAAGCCTCTTTGACCATTTTCATTAAGTAGGCATTTCATCTTTAACTAAGCAGCTTATAATATACACAACAGAAAACATCAGCTGGTGATTACCTGGACGCGAACAGATTGATTCTGTTGAACACTGTCCCTTAGCCATTTAATGGCCAACGGAAGAGAAGGAAAGACTGCACTGTTTTCACAAGTTCGGACACCATTTGCTAAATCATCTTTAACTTCTTCACAAACAGCATCCGAATTGTTTCCCTCCCCTCCTGTGATATCCATAATGTCATTATAGTTAGAACCCAAACCATGCAAAGAGCTTTCTAGTATGCAGGTATATTTAACTGATACCTCTACTGTCCCGTACAATCTTTTCCCATAATCTCTGCAAACTAAACTGAAATGACAAGTCAACTTGAGGGTCTGTAGGGGGTAAAGTTTGTGATCCGACCTTGTAATACACAGATACATTGGGAACAAAAAGCGCCTTCTTGAAGTAGACACCTAAAATATCAATTCTAATGTATATCAGCAAAAGCTTCACATAAATTCCATCAAATTAATACAGTAGCCTATTGATTGAAGAGACTAACAATTTTCCAACTCACAGTCAAATTTCATTATGCAGTATTACATCTAAAAGATACTGCTTACTCAAGTGATTACCATTTCTAGCACATGTTTTCATCAGCCGTGGAAGAAGTACTTGAGGATCCCGCACTGTCATACAATTGAACAGAAGTATCTGCTTGGATAAGAGCAAAACCTTGTGTCAGTATTACTCGAATTAAACTTATGTGCTTCATAATAACATCAAATTCATGATGTACAAGATCAAGCACATAGGAATAGATACAAAATGCAGTACTGGTCTAGGTACTTTAACATCATAAACAGTTTTCTATCTTATCATTTAACAGGTCAAATAGAATGTTTTTTATCATTATTTTCTTCTCTTTCTCATTAAATCCAAAACATTCTAGTTTAATTTAGTAAAATATTTCTACGTAGTAAAGGTCCATACTGTTCATTATAGTTTTGAGTGCCAGTAATATTCTCTCGGAAGATAGAACTATGAGCAGGTTCAAGCTAAGATATTAGTCTAAAAAGGGCTTTTTCGGGTCTGCTGATTTGACAAGAATTTGGTAACTGTAATGTGAAGGAAAATTTTACTTGAGTGAGTTATCTACCATTAGCACCCTTCTTTTTTATGCGTTTTCATTACTATCAAGTAAGACATACACGAGCTGTAACTAACAGAAAATTCCTCTTCCATTACATAAGCTGCTTAAGAACATCAATTAGAGAGATGTATTTTCTTTCATAAATAAGGCATTTAATTATTAGTCGAAAAGGAAGTCTCCTCTATTAAGTCACACATACATATGATAAAAAAATAACAATTTTTCACGATAAATTTCATAACGCCAGTCTTCATTAGTTAAGCTACACAGGGACAGCAAAGAAGGGGACGATTAAAATCCTCAAGGCTGCAGTGGCTATATTAGAGAGACAACAGCAGAGTTTTACTCTGTCATTTCAATTAGTTTCTGCCTAGATGCAAAGATAAAGTTAAGTTAAATACATAGCCTGTAATTATGTTACAATAAATCTGTAATTGAACTGAAAACATTAAAAAATAACAACTATGACCAACTGTTTTAGAAGAAAAAAGGACCATACTTGCATGCGATGCCTGATATGTAATGTGGAGTGGTGATTTTCTTATCTATACATCATAACTACCCACAAACTCTGCATGTAAATGTCCATATGATCCCTCAATTTATAAAGAAGCATATAATTTCAGCTGCCCAAAAGTATTTTTATCGGCTCAGCTTTCTGACTCCAGAAAAATTCCCCTCATCCTAGCATATCATCCCCAGACAATTTTAGGACCTTCTTTAAGAAAAATACGCCATCTGACTTCCCATCTTGCAACAAAAACCATCTAAAAAGACATCTATATTTGGCCAACATATCGATAGACCAATACTTGTCAATGGATTTTAACCTTGGTCAGGACCATCCATTAAATTGGCTTCTTCTCATGCAAAAGTATTATCCCCAGACAATTTTAGGACCTTCTTTAAGCAAAATACGCCATCTGACTTCCCATCTTGCAACAAAAACCATCTAAAAAGACATCTATATTTGGCCAACATATCGATAGACCAATACTTGTCAATGGATTTTAACCTTGGTCAGGACCATCCATTACATTGGCTTCTTCTCATGCAAAAGTATTAATTTCAAGTTCTATTTTGAATCTAAATTGAACACGTAACCAGGATATGTAAACAATGCCTAAGTTAACATATACCTGCGTGAAATTCTTCCTCGATCTATCACAGTGCTTCTCAACTAATGGAGACATGGACTCTAGATTTTTTTGTGAATTCAACATGTGTTGCTGGTTCTCATCTTTAATGGCAAGAGAAAACCATTTTGCACATACTTCCATGCTTTCAGGACTATGTGCGCCATCCAAATAAAACACAAGATCTCCATCACTTTCAGGGTTGATACATCTATCAGGAACAATTTGAGCCCGCCCTTGTAAGCAAGCTGTTGTCAGCCCCTTGATGAACTGTTCAGGTAGCGAGCTCTGTTACATGTAGACAACTTTTAGAAGGTAGTAACTAAGTAACAAATATAACATACAATGAAAAACAGGAATGGAACTTACAGATTGTTCCACATAGGAGGCTTCAAGGTGACCCGTCCTTTCAAGCCATTTAGAACATAATGCAACCGCAAGACCAGCATTAATAAACTGATGCTCACCCTCAAGTCCAAGTTTCAGACCATTCAGTAAGTTGGAATCTAATGGTTGTGCTACTTGAAGAGGTACCTGTAATTGGCAAGATTTTGTCAGTCATATATAGAAGGTTATAGTCCTTCCAGCCATACAAAAAGAACAAGTATTATTGTAAGTTCATATGGACCAATGAACTTCTATTAAGAAATCAGTGAGGATCTTTCTCTAGATAACAATGCACATGATCAAGGACTTGTTGAAGAAAGAGAAGATCTGTTTGTTATGAGACGAGCCTCAAAATTTTATGTACAAAGTTGACTGATTACAACCCCCGAACTCTTACTTCATCCTATATCCTTTACAATGAAGTTCAAATGCACACATGGCTTTGAGTTATGAAGCCAACTGATAAAAGCTTATCATTTGAAACTGTTCAACAGTTTATGAGTAGCCAACTGTCGACATTGAATTAGATTAAAACTTCATCAACCAGGAGAGCACATGGTTCATACAAAACTGAGTCTAGAACGTGATGAATGTTGAACCAGGCTTCCTAATCTGAAACTAGAGTTTGAGGCATGCACACTTTAACCACTATATATACTAGAACTAAATGGTGCACAAGTTGACAGTGCAACTTACATCTAACTTAGAAGCCTTCTCTTCAAGCACACGCATTGCTTCATCAGGTTGAGGCACTGTGAAGGCTGGGATATCATACTGCAAGAAGAACAGGGAGCAAAAAACTAGCAATGAATATTCAAACTGCATTAATTTAAGAAGCAATTGACATAAATTGTAAGCCAGAGGAGACATGACTACAAAAAACACCTTAAGAATTCCGGCCTTCTCCCCAGCAATTTCGCCAAGAGTATTTCCTGTAAGCCATTTAACAAAGTCAAAACTTCAAACTAAACAAGTTTTCAAGAGTATAAAAAACAAGATCTAGTAAGTGTACATAAACAAGAAATTTACATGCAGTGACAAATTTACATATGATGATATGAACAAATGGCATCATGAAGATGCTATTGACGCTTAGAAAACAAAATCCTGGTGGAGTACATGGAAGACTCTGGGTTCAGGACATAGTCATGCCCAAGCAGAAGACACTAAGTAGTGTTTATGCTTTTAGACAGATAATTAAATTAAAACCAATTACATGTTAAACTATTATGATCAGCAATTACCTAACTTACAGAAATAGAACACTAACCAAGAATCTCCATGTGATCATACCCAAGAGAAGATATACCACATACAATAGGGTTTTGAATCTGAAAGAGGAAGCCATGTAAACTGTGTCAGCTATTAATATGAAGTGGACCTTTAACTATAAGCTTTGGTTCAAACGGTTCCATGACATAAACTATGTTAGATACATTGCATTAAATCAATTCAGTATGATGTTTAATCTCTAAATTTTTGTCTCAAATAAAATTTTATTTGTACCACATTTGTTGCATCGAATTTTCCACCTAAACCAACCTCCAAGATGGCAACATCTACCTGAAATATAATATCAGTATTTTTTTAATTCTATTCATCATGAGATATAAAATTAATATGCAGGTAGTACCCTAATAGAGAGTAAGACTATTACTAAATTTGAAAATTACACAAACAAAACCTTCTCTGCTGCAAATATCTTGAAGGCAAGTAAGGCAAGAAAGCGAAAGTAAGTGGGCATTGGAATATCTTCAGAAGTTTTCTCCTGTTACACGCAGACGCAGAAGCTTAGAATTAAACACTTTGGAAATCTATGAAGTTATGAACTTCAAATTCTTTCCCAAGCCCAAAAGAATTGCTAACTTCGAATTTATCGTCCTGTCTGATCTTAGTAAAAAAGGTTTAACATATTCAATTCAGTTTTTTAGGTGAAGCCCAGTCCAAATGTGTGCACTGCATGTGTATAGTATTCTTAAGAATAAGAATGGGCACATGAATAGACACATCCAGTCCCTCATGAAATAGTAAAGTACATACACAATATCCTTCTATTAGCCAGATGATATTATAATTGATTGATTTAGACATTATATAAGCAAAGAACTAAATATAGTTATTCTACTTCTAAAAACCAGTAAAGAAAACTAAAGCAACTCTGTACAATATTGATTTTTACAGAGAACACATTGAGCTTAGTCAAGTTTCCCTGCAAAGTGAACTGACTGTTCTAATTTCATTCCAAAAGACAACTATAACATGGAGTAAATAGCATTCAATGCAACCAAGAACAGAAAATATACTTTCATTATAATCTCAATTTCCCATAATTTCTCAGTTTTTCTTAATGACTAACATCAACCTATTGCATCCATCCTTAAAATGTTGGGTACACTCTTAGAACAAGTATTGACTATCTTATCAATGTCATCCAATAAAATATCATCTTCATCATGAACAGATATTCAAAATGAGAATATAGAGACAAAATCACCTTTAGCCTATCAAAGCACCACCAGAAATATGCCAAAAATTTCTCCTCACAAATGTCCTCACTGCAAAACCAGAAAAGAACCTAAATATCCAAATTTATGATGTGATGTGCAATTATTTTAAATGCAAAAAGCTATTACTTGAGAAGTGAACCACAATTAGAAGTGGAATAGTGTGACAAAGTCGACAAATTTAGTCAAGAGATCAAAATAATGGAACTGAATTAAAAGAACAGTATAATGGTTTGGAGACCTATCTAATTCACGAGACCACTGTTGTTAGAATCTTACGAATCTCGATTCGAATGATTCGATTCAACTTTATTTTGAGCCGAATCTATAGGCGAATCTAAATTATAACAGAATCTTATGATTCCTGATTCGAATCATACGATTCGATTCGATTCAGCTTTATTTCGAGCCGGATCTTCATTACCATTCATCAAAAACTTAAACGACAGTAACTACTAAACGCACTCTCCTCCGGTCCCATTGTTATTTATTAAGTTATCAACTCAAACTAGCTCCGGTCCATCTTATCAAGTTGACAACAAGGCAAAAAAAAAAAAAAAAAAAAGTCAGAAATTCAAACTCTTCATCTCTACTAAGTTATTAAACAGAATCCTTGTGAATTAGTTTTATTAGGATTGCATTTGCATTGGATTTGAATTTAAAGTACTTGGTTAATATGATTTCTTTTTTTGACAGTAAAATTGCATTTCGAATATTTGATAATATTTTGAGTTCAACATGGTAAATATTCTATTTTTTATAACGTTATGAATTTTAACTGAATCTTAAGGTTCGGTTCGGTTCGGTTCGATTCACGAGTCGAATCTTGATTTGACAACTATGCAAGAGACAGAGAAAAAAAAGGATGCAAAAACTTATGATGTACTTATGTGTAGTTGATCTAATCATTCATTTTCATATTTCTGTAACTCACCCATCCAAGCGAAACCTTTCCCGAACATCAATGAGGTGAGGAGATGTGAAAAGTCCAGTTCGAAAACCACAGTTCCGTAAAATGGATTCTGTGAAAGTGCACGTTGATCCCTGCACCCAAGGGAAAATAGATATTAGGAAAAGAAAATTCCAATCAATACTTCTCCAGGCAAGAACAGTTAGAGGAAGTTTTGAATGCAGTCACTAAAGCACGGACTAAATGCATAAGCAACGAACAACAACTGATGTGCAAATACTGAAATGAGAGGAAAATTGATGGGCATAAGCTTTAAGCAGTATTTTGATATATTGGAATAATAATTTACAAGTGCCTTAAGAAGACATGCATTCAGAAAACAAACTAAGAAGATTAATCAGCAGCAGAAACTAAAACATAACTGGGCATATACACAATTGAAACATCCAAGATAAGAATCAGAACTAGAACTTAGTACCTTGCCTTTGGTACCAGCAACGTGGATGATCTTCATTTCTGATATTGCATGGTCCAAATCCAGTATCTAAAATGCATAAAGCTTTAAGAATTAATCAGCTCAAAAAGAAAAGAAAAAGAAAAGACATGTGCCGTAACTAGTAGACAAAAGAAAAGAAAGACCTTCAAATAATCGAAAAGCAAATCGAAGCAATCCCCTTTATTGCTCTTGTCTGCACGACTGCGTTTGGTTATCAAAGAAGATAAAGCCTCCATTGCTTCATCAAATGGAGTGAGTGTAGGCTTCGGAGATCCACTTTCACCTTCTGCCATCTATTCCGCTCAAAGTAGTGAGAAAAGGTTTCAATTTAACAAAAAGAAAGAAACAATTAAGAAAGGAAAAAGTGAAGTTGAAGTTATAGCAGTGGTTTTGGGTTTATAGTGCAAGAAGAAGAATGGAGCGAGGAAGATGACAATGGGATTGAGCTAGGAAGGTTCAACTTGATTGCTAAGCTTAACTACTCGGCAAATAGCAATTTTCCAAATCTGTTTCCTGTATTTGCAATACCCCCGAACTTAACCTAATTCACTTCCCGCAATTCACATCTCTGGCATCCTACTATACATGATAGAGCTCCAGGAGGCATAAGGAAAAACCAAAGAAATTGTTGAAAAACAAAACACTCTCCAGTCACAAGAATGACTGGATTATGTAGCTTTGTTACAGCTTTCAATCAACGCTGCACCGGGTTCTGTTCATCCACAGCCTAGTAAACGACAATTTGTCAGCTGGTCCAGAACTCCATTTGGATGGATAACAAAAAATCAATGTTGATACTAATGGCAGAACCAATGCTAGGGCCAGGAGGGGGAACGCAGGTATGGTTGCAACAAATTTCCTTGGAGAACAGATAATGTTCCTTTAAGCTTCTTAAGATTGCAGATTGAAAATTGGATAATTTCAAATCTCACTAAGCCAATTTGATAAATCAAATCCTCCAAAAGTTATACACAAACTCAATGGTAATTCTTATCCATCAATTTATGGCATAAGATTGAAATAGGAAATGAAATTGAGATAGTTTGTAAAATCAAAAGCATACCTTGAAATTGGTGGTTCAAGCTGGCGAGAGGTGAAGAAAAGAAGAGATCTTGATAAACATGTAACTTCTGTAAAACAAATGAAATGAAAAAGGTTTATGACAGTCATAAGACTTAAAAAATATTATTTGTTGTGATAGATAACACAATCATTTAGTTTTTAAAGGCCAAAGGCCCATCCAGCCCCTGAATTAGTTCCTCAAAGTCAATTAGTCTCTTACCTTTTAAAATGAGAAAATTACACAAAAATTCACCAATTTACAATTATAAACTAATAAAATCACTATTTGTAAATCTGATGGACAAGTAACCATTACTTTGTTTTTTCTACTAATAGATTAATTTTCTATCTCATCATCTAATGGTAAAAAAAATAAAGTAACCATAGCTTGCGCCTTTTAATCTATTTTAAGAACTAAAGTTTATAAATTAGAGGTCTAGAATATATTATTTAGGGTTTAGAAGATATGAATTGAAATTTAGAATTTTTAAATTAGGATGTAAAAACATACTTTATTTGTTATATATAGAAAATTCTGACATATTCAGAATTAAATTTGATAAAAGGGTTAATACACATATTTACCCTTGTGTTTTCTCGGAAAAACAGATTTGTCTTTAAATCAAATAAACCCACAAAACTATCCCTGAATTTTCCATAAACCTGCAATTATACCATAATCTGAAACGGCGATGACATCAAACCTTCTTATCTCTAGAAAAACTTCAGAAAAGAACAACCAATCACAAACAGAAAAAAATATGCACATTCAATTTCGATTAAAAGCAAGTTAGAAGAACAGATTGGTCAAAATTCATTTTCATAAAAGCTCAATCAACTTAATAAAATGGCGTCTAAACCTCCTAATTAATCCAAAAGCAATAGCAAAAGAAAACAATAAGAAACCAAATGAATTTTGATTGTCGTCATCCAATTTTTTTGGAGACAAGAAGGTTTGATGTTATCGTCATTTAGCAGCTCCGTCAGATTAGGGTAATTGCAGGTTTATGGAAAATTCAGAGATAGTTTTGTGGGTTTATTTGATTTAAGGGTAAATTTGTTTTTCCGCGAAAACACAGGAACAAATATGTATATTAACCCTTGATAATATGAGAATTGTCAAATGTATATACCACTTCCGTTAAATCAGAATGAGTTTGTTTCTTTTTTGAAAAGCAATGAGATTGTTTTTAAAATTAAAAATAGAAATAAATATAAGGAGACTCACTATAAAATAAAATAAAATAAAGTCAATTTTTGGGGTAAGAGCATCTCTAATGGTATATATTTATATCCATTCAATATATAGGATAAATAATTTATTAATCCTCTAGTTTTTACCTAACACACTGTTAGTCTTCCTATTTTAAAAAACACATTTTAAGATCCCTATCTTTTGCCAGTATTAACCATTTGGTCCTTTTATCTAGTTTTTTTAGACTTGTAACCGTTATATTTTAGTATAAATAGACATATATAAAATAACAGAGTAATATAAACTTCTATTGTACTGTAGTTGTCCTAAAAGCTAAAATATGTTCAGTTAAAGATATAAAAAAAATAAATAAAATGACCACATGGTTAATATTGGTAAAAGATAGGGACCTTAAAATATGTTTTTCAAAATAGAAGGACTAAACAGTGTGTTAGGTAAAAATTAAAGGACTAATAAATTATTTACCCATATATATAATATATCATTATTATAAGATTTTTTTTAATAAATTTTATTTTATTAAATTATAAACTCCAACAGTTAAATTCTAAACCACTTAATGATTAAGAGATTCACCAATCACAAATTAATTAAACTCTATTATATTATTAAAAAATATATTATAAAAATAGTCAAAAGACTTAATAAACTATTCACTATCTATTGAGTGGTTGATAAGTGTTCAATATATTGAGTGAGATATACTCCTACAATTTTAATAACATGGAAAAATCAATCTTATCATTCAAATCAGTGTTATGGAGTTTAAACAGAAATAATATAGGGTTAAGGTGCAAAAATGCCCCTAACGTTTTGGGTCAGAAGCAATTTTACTCCTAACGTCTAAAATGGTGCAATTTTATCCCTAATGTTGGAAGCCAAGAGCAATTTTACCCCTAACATTGATAAATTGAGTCAATTTGAGAAATAATTCATCAAACTGTCTTCTTGGTCATGAATCTTGTCATCTACACTTCACACATGTGTTATTTTATCAGTAAAAAATCACAAACATATGTTAGGATGTGAAAAAAATAAAAAAAAAATATTAAAAATATACAGTCTTTTGTACGAATTAGACAAAAAAATTCAAAAAATTCACCCAATTTATAAATATTAATCTCCAATTTTATTATTAAATTACAAAAAACATTATATCTTTTTTTAGAACAAATTGATATGCAATTGGTGCAAAATAAAGAAAAAAATGACTGTATTTTATAATAGTGTCTGAAATTGATCCAATTTATCAACGTTAAGGGTAAAATTGCTCTTGGCTACAAACATTAAAGGTAAAATTGCTCCTGACGCAAAACGTTAGGGGTTTTTTTGCACCTTAACCCAATAATATACTAAAATATATTATTTTATCTCTATCATTATAACAAACATAAAATAATAATTTTCAACTATTTTATTTTTAACTTAACCCCATCTTTTATTGTTATCTATATCTCAAACATTTATATTTTATCTCTATCACAAAAATCAATCTCAACTTAGATCTCAACGTGATGCTTATATGCAAGTTGCAACAACAAAATCGAAGCCAGATCCATAGAATTAAGGAAAAGCAACAGATAGGCAAGCACAAATCAGAAAATTCTTCAGTGATAATGTATCAATTACAACCCTGGAAACTAGAATCCATTAAGCTAATAATATGCTCACCTTATATCAGAAAGATAGTGGTTTCACAATTTTAGGGGGAGATCGACCCTGAGAACGGAATACTTATGCAGTTGGAACTCCGACGATATATCTCAACATCACTGCTGACAGTATATCTGAATTGGAACGCCGACCATGATGAACGGGTTAATGATTTGTTTATGCTATTTAATGAAATAAATTTATAAGAAATGCAGTTTTTTTAAAACAATTTGCAAATTTTGGATAGTCCAAATAGCTCTCCGAGAGTCAAAATCCCTGAAATTGGGTAAAAACCTTCTGAAATTTACTAAAATCACTAAAATTAGGTAAAATATCCTGTTATAATAAGTAATATAGGTCAAAAAAATGATAAATATTGTATCAAAGTGAACAAATTTTGGTTAAATTGTCTGAAAGTGACTGAAATTTGGTTAAATTGTCTGAAAATTGGCTAAACCTTTTATGGAATGGTGTTATGCATGGACTCACTAGGGTGGAGATCTCTAATCCACTAGGCCAATCATTACATTTTCATTCTGACTATATGGAGTGGTACAAACGTGTCACTAGAAGATGGATTTCTATCTGCAGTGCTATTATTGGTATTGTGGTTGGTAACAAATTTTATAACTTTATGTTGTACTTTTATGTTTATACAAAATTTGTAATACTATTAATTTCATCATTTTTGTAGGTTGGTGGAATTCAACGAGTTTCTTTGTCACATGTTGCCACTACAAATATTTGTAGTATGAATGAAGCTATGCTTGGAGCACTGGAACACCACCATCACAACAGGCACCATAAGTCGCTCCAACAATAGATTATGAACAAGAAAATGATAATACTGATACTACTTCACGCAAACGTAGACGTAGTGGTGTGACACGAAGAAGAACGTGAGTTCAACTCCATAAGACTACCACGGTCAATGTAGTGCCACCACCTATGTCATTTCATTCTTAAACGTCGTATGGTGAGTGCTCCTCACAACCTTCTCAGTCTACATTTTATGTTGGTCCATCACAACTATCTCGGTCTACATATTATGTTGCTCATTCTGCACCAACTAGTTATGACTATATACCTTTTACATCTACAAATCCATCATCATTGTCATTTTAACCATATGCATCTCATCACGTGAATGTCCCATCAGCTGGTAGACAATCATTTTCAAGACCTTCACACATTCATAGGACAATCCTTGATAACTTAATACACCAACAAATATGATATTTCTTACATTTTTCCAAGGATAAGTAATAGATTCTCAAACATAGTATCCTACAATGTCATCTTTTGAATCATTTTGTGTCTCTGGTTCTTTTTCTCAAGCTTCACCAACTCATGCCCAAAAATCCAATTATAAAGATAGACAATCTAATGAAGAAACTATTCCATTAGTGGAACAACATTTAGGAACTAGAGGCCTCAATGACATCCAACAAGACCGGGTTGTGAAACATAAATTTGAAATGAAAAATTATTTATATATTATTTTGTTTTTGTAGAATTTGGATTTTTAATTTAATGATATTAATTGTTTTGTTATTTTTGAACGGTATTTATCCTTTCGTATTGTTTTTGGACTTTAAATAAGATTAAATATCAAATGTTTGTCTTTAAATAAGAATATCGATAATGCATCAACCAAATAAGATTTACAAAGGTTTGACCTAAAATAAGCATAAAAAATAAATATCAAAGGAAATTTTTAGGCTTAATATATCCTCAGCCCCTTCAAGTTGTCTAAAAAATGCAACGAACCCCTAAACTTCAAAATGTTGCAACTAACCCATCAACTTGCTTATTTGGAACAAATAACCCCTCAAATTTCACATGACAGCGCATGATTGGTTAGTTATAACGTTTTGAAGTTCTAATCTAGGGTTATCTTTGTAAATGTATTTAATTATTTTATTTTTAACGATGTATATTTATTTATTTATTTATTCACATTTACTTGCTTTCCATATAACTTGAGTTGAAAACAAACCTAAAAGGGATCGATACAACCTAAAAGAACTCAACTTGTAATATGCCATAATTATAATACTAAAACATGCATATTTAAACTATCATAACTTCAAACGGACTATAAGTGTAACAAGTGTATTTAGAAATTCTAAGTAGGAGGCTGATAGGTTCACCTGACATATCAGGGGTGCTTAATGTCTCCTTGCGATGTTCCTCATGCATACCTAATTTTCTAGATCCACTTGCTTTTTTGCAAGGAATATCTGGTTATCTTTCTTGGCTTTATCAAAAACCAAATGGAGACTCTAATAACTTCTAACATCCAACATTCGCGAGACACATGTCGTATAGTTCACACAAAACCAGATATGCAAAAGGCATAGGGAGAGGAGCTTTTCGACGAAAATGTCAACTCGGAAGCCAGGTTTCTGCACCCACATGAGTACAATACCATAATTATTAAAATCTCAATTGTTAGAAATGATCACTCTAAATATTTAATATCTTGTAAATGTAATAGTACCTTATATAGAAAACAAGAATTCAGCCAACTAAAATGGAATTGAAAGTCGAAAACAATAGCACATACTCCTTATTTGTATCATCACCTCTCACTGAATAACAATAGTACAGTAAAGTAGCCTCACAATTTATTTCACAACTTTCTTTCAATAATAATATAGTTATTGACTGCTTTATTGTTTACTGTGTTGTTTACGAATTATTCTAACGATTTTATTTTAATATTTTTAAGAAAGGATTTTATTTTTATTTAATTTATCTTTATGTAATGTGAAATTAATTATATTTTATATTTTATTAAATTTATAAAAAAGTTTGAGTATGCGATTGGACCAGACCGGTCGGGCCAACCTGGTTCAACCAAACCTGACTGTCATATCGGTCTGGAAACATAAAAATTATATAGTTAGTCAAACCGGCCAAAGATCAGTGACTCGACCGGATCAATCGGTGACCCGTTAACCTGAGTACGGTTTTAAGGGTTGAAATGGGTCTTGCTTTCCAGAGTTTAATGAACTAAAAGTTGAAGAATAGGAATGTAGATCTGATAGTTCTCTGTTTTTTCAATTTTTTGATAAAACTAGAGGTACAAGAAAATGTAACAAGCAACAAAATTAAAACAGATGGTAGAAAGTAATAGAAGTGATGAAGGAGAAGACCAACAAAATTGAGCAAGAAAGGAGAAAGGTAAATAAGGATAAGCGGCAGCGGTGCAAATGAGATGAAAGTGAGACAAAAGCAAAACCTAATACTTAACCATATGTATATGAATACTATTATTTTTTGTATTTTATTTTTGAGAAAAAACCGACTATAAGAGCATCATCTAAATAATTAGGAGCAACAACATCACTAAAGAAATTACCATTGGAATGAAATGACTAGCTATTGAATGGGCTACACCGTTCGCTAATCTAGGGACAAAAGTTATTGAACAATCTGGGCGAATAAGTAACAAATCTCGAATTTCTTCTATAATAACCCTGAACTCAGTAATATCATGGACCTTTGTTAAAATGTTATCCACCACCCCTTTGGCATCCATTTCGAACTGAACATTCTGAAAGGGCATTAGTCAGATTCCCCGTGCGTGTATCTTCAAGCAAACTATAACTGGATTTAGATGAGTACAAACCATCTTTGGAAAAATGTCAATTGAGCTTATCATCTCTAGCTGCCGCAGACACCACTATGCTAGAAATACTGTCGACTTCCTAAGGTGAGAACCATTCAACCAACCTACTCTGATTTCAAATGTAAGTTTCTGGTATAAAATGATCAGAAACCATCATATATTTGTTTTCATTAGTGCAAACAGAGGTGATGTGACGACCTTCTTCATTTATTAACCACCGATCATGCCATACTGAAACTGAATCTCATCTCCCAATCATCATGTGAATACCCTTCTGGATAACTTTAATCGTATTTAGCTTTGAACAATCTGTTAAACAACATATTAGGAGTATCAATACGTTTCCAAACCTATTTTCCCAGCATTGCCAAATTAACGTCCTATAAATTTCAAAAACCTAGCCCACCATGATCTTTACTCATACTCAATGTATCCTTGCTGCACCAGTGAATTCGTCAAGCTCCATTCTCCTTTGTACCCCACCAGAAAGACTTCATTATTTTCTGAAGTTCATTACAGATTGATTTTGGAAGCAAAAAAGTACCCATGTAGAAAGTGTAACAGAAACAACCATCGAAACTAAATTTTCTTCGTAAACCTTCATTTTATCATTAAAGTTTCCCTTAAGAGGACCAAGTTCGACTTGTGAGATCAATAACTCACCTAACAATCAAACTGACTGGGGTTTCCTATGCCCTAACTGTTCCAACTTAGGCAATTCAGAATGTTCGAGATGAGAAAAAAATGATATACCAACACCTACTACTATATGAATAGCGAAATTTAGCCAGATCAAGATGAGAAAGATTTGATAAAATACTGAAAAGAAAGATATGTAAATCACTGTTTTCTTGATTACCCATACAACAGCAAAACTACACATGCTATTTATTGTTGAAACATACCTGTCAATAATAAATCTCCCTAAAAAAATGTACCCACAAAACGGAAACAGAAGACGCAATCGATAGTCAAACAATGGCAAACATGTTACGTGCACCCACAAAATGGAATCAGAAGAGATAACCGACAGTCAATCAACTAAAAGCAAAAGACGTAACGGACAATCGAACAACTTAAAGTAGAAGATGTAACAGACAGTCAAACAACTAAAAGAAGATGTTACCGATAGTCAAATAACTGAAAGCAGAAGATGTAACCGACAATCAAAAACTAAAAGTAGAAGACGTAACCGATAGTCAAACAACTGAAAGTTAAAAACGTAACTGACAGTGAAACAATTGAAAGCAGAGCGTTACCTAAAAACAGAAAATATTTACGTTATACAAAAAAAAAAACGAAATTACATTTCACCAACACCCAGAAGTCGAACCGAATCAGAAGATATAACCGGAAGTCATACAACATAAAACATTCTCACGAGGAAAAGACACTCTCAAAAGGAAAAGACTAAACCAACTTCTCGTCAAATCATGTAAATATCAAGAAAATGAGGGAATTAAGAAAGAAACACAATAAGTGGAAGAACAACGATTGATGAATATTGGAAACTAGAAAAAGGAATTCAATGACCAAGAACAAATTAACTGCTAATCATTTTCTAAATGAAGAAGCATTAGTGAAGTGAATGAAAAGGTGTGTCCTAGGTTGGGAGTTGGAAAGGTCAAGTACACTTTGTCAAGGAAACATGCTAAACCTTTATAATTGATTCTAATGAATATTAATATATCTAAAATAATAATAAAAAACTAAATAGTACATTGTTATGGATAAAAAGAGGTCCAAACCCAAACAATGAATCCAATTATGTATATTTATATAACTTATTTTCTATGGAAATTTCTTAATTTTATCATAATATTTATGAATCTTATATTTAAATTAGTGTAAACGTTATAATAGTCTTATAAGATAAAATATATATCTATAAAATATTACTTACTATATAATTAAAATATTTTTTTTGAAAGAATTAAAATATTTTTTAATCTCATTATAATAATAATAAGAAGAATAATGAGATATAAAATTAAATGTGAATAGAAATATAATAATTTTTAATACCGATTAAATCCCGGTTCAAGTAAACTGTTGATCCTATGTCTTTTTCGATCCTTTGACTTGTGCGGTTTTGATAACCATGGTACCGCTATATTCCGAGCTTTTAGTTAGACTTCGTGCATTTTGCATTTAACAAGAAAAAAACTTAATATCCATGATATTAATATTTGTTACTAACTTTACAATTGTCTGGGTGGTGTAGTTGGTTATCACGCTAGTCTCACACACTAGAGGTCCCCGGTTCAAACCCGGGCTTAGACATAACTTTTAGCTATATCTAGTAGATTTAGTTTTTAATATTTTAACAGAATTTTTATATTTTTGTTAGTGATACACTAAATATCTTAGACATAATTGATATTTGAAATGCCTAAGATACCTGTCAAACTATTTTTTCTAATTTTCGATAATATAGAGCTAAAATTGATATTGCTTGAAAAAATTAGGATTAAATTTACATTATTTATACGTTACGATTAAATCTGAACTTCCTTTAAAACGTTAAGGGTGAATTTAATATTTATCCCAAAATTTAATGATAGTTTTGTTAGATTTCTTAAACTTTGGCAATTAACTTCATCAAGTGGATTTTGAATTCAACAATGTTAACTAATCAAATATAATGTTACAAATTAATCTTTTGAGACAATTTTACATTTATTATTAGTATGTTTTTCAAACTTTAGGAAAACCTACTTCTCCTTTTCAAAAAAAAATATTAATTGTTTCTCTCATAGTGAAATCTAGTTAGTAAAATGTAAATTTAGTGGAGGAATAACTCGCAGTTTCTGAATCTAAATCGAGTAAATTAAGGTATTCTATCTCGAGAATATATTAACGTAAAATATCAAAGTACACACATCAATTACTAACTAGGTCATTAGAACAACTCTAGTGGAAGTAACAAACCTTTATTACTTCCACATGCTACATATATAAAAACACAACCTACAAATAACATATTTCTAATTTTTGTGGGATCCATTTATCGTAAAACACTATATATTCACTCATTAATTATTTTTATCCAACAAAATAATTAATTCAATATTTATTATTATTTTCATAAAATTTTATAATTAAATAATCATTAAAAAAATTAAAAGCTTAAAATGCATAATCGGAAGTACGAGATTAAATTCGAAAACATAATGTACAAAGTTTTTTTTATACAATCGAGTGATTAATTGATTATATTTTACGCAAGTTCAGATGGCTAACTGAACATTTTATGCAAGTTCAAGGGGCTATCGAAACACTTTAAAATTTCAGGGGGGCAACCAAGCTTTTTGGACAAGTTCAAAGGCAAATGATGTATTTAGGCACTTTTTTTATTATTCTCTCTGGTAATTAAAGGTTATTAGAAAACATTCTTTACACGTGGATCAATGTCACCATTCGAATTAGATGCAAACGGTACTTTCCGTCCATATAGATTGATATCCATCATTCATCCCAATATTTGCACGGGAGGGAATGAGAACCCTTGGATCACAGGAGGCGGTTATGCAAAGGCCAACGAGTATGTGATAGAACGTGCCGCCTGATGCCATAACGACTCGAAGGCTTTAGGCCCAATCGAATGATGCCACCTGATAGGACGCTTGCTCTATGGCAGGGTGTGTCACTTGACATCATTGCAGTCTGATAGTTCAACATGTGTCCGGTGAGTCATTAGGGCACACTCTCAGGATTACGACAATTATCCTTACAACTGTTATATATGGATAAGTTGAGCAATACCCAAGAAATATGTAAATATCACAGTCATCAATATTCCTATTTTCTTCAACCTCTGTTCAACATTTGCTAACTTAAGCATCATAGGGAGTTCGTTGGACGCCGACCCCTCTCTAACCTGTTGTTACTTTTGTTTTAGGTGACTGAAGAAGATTCTAGATGGCTGCACATATTGCACGACATATCTAATGTCGTATTTTCATAGATTATCAATATTGCTTTCTATTTTTAAAAGCAAAATTGCAAGATTAGAAGAAAAATCAATTTTTTTTTTACGTGCATTCAAACTTACTTGAAAATAATGAAGTACTTGCTAAGGAAAAATGGTCGAGTTTCTCTAATATGTCTCCTCTCATCACATGAATTAACTCCTTACATCATATATAATAAGGATATGATACTAAAATAGTCTCGAAGTTATTGGGAAAGTGTCGCTTTGACCTCCACGTACAAAATAACACCAATTTAAACTCAAATTTTATAAAATGATGTAATTATAGTCTCGTATCATTACCTTGGAGAAGAAAATTAGGGTTTAATTAACACCGTTTTATAAAAGTTGGTGTTAAATTGACACCATTTCACCAACTTATGGGTTAAGTTGATACAATTTCATAAACATTATAGTTAAATTAGTGTTTTTTTATATGTGAGACCATTTTGTTACCTTATCTCTAAAATAGGACAAATTCTAAGTTGTATGTTTCGCATACAATCATATATATGTATATTCATTCATGATAAGGGTAAATTATATACGTGGTATTACCCATAATCATACTTTGGTGTACAACCAAAATACGTCCCACTAAAGTGTACAGCCGGTAATTGTGACATACCTGTCAACGCTGGTCAAACCGCCATGTATCAATTTTCATTAACATAATGGACCCATGACATATGCAATTACTAAGTTACATTTTTATAAATTCAATCCAAAAGCTATCAAATTGATAATTACTTCTACAGCCTTCAATTAATTCTTCTTCTCCTGCACATATTTCTCTCTTCATTTGTTCTTCTCTCTTCAACACAAAGGAACCCAGATTTTTCAAAGCCTGTCTTTATTTGGAGAAATTAGAAATTGATTTCCAACAGATTCACAAAACCAATTATTATTTTTGGGCTTTAAGCTCAAAACAGCCTCATTTAAGTCAGATGAACTAAAACCATATTTCAATGGAGAAACCATAACTATCTCATGAAACCATAACCATCACACAAGCAGTGGCGGATCCAGGAATCGACGTCCGAGGGGGCTGATTTTAGTTCGATTATTGTGAGTAATTTTTCGAAATCCAATCTGTTGGGGGTGGAAATTTTTTTTAAGCTTTTAGCACACTTAAACTTTATGGTTTTGGTATGTTAGCTAAAAATTGTAACATTTTCAAAAAATTTCTTATTTTCAGCTATAATTTTTTTATAATTTTCATAAAATTTAATTTAGAAATTAAGTTAAATTGAATCTCAAAATAAGAAATTGATTTGTTTTGTAGAAAAGAGATAATAAATTCTTAAAAAAAGGGAGATATAATAAAAATAACTTCATATAAAAACAAAAAATGAGTTTGGTGTGGTTTGAACCCATGACCTCTCACCTTAAAACAAAGCTCTTAACCAACTCAGCTACTTTAAATTTTTGAGATAATACTACATAGGTTAAATATATACTAATATTTGGGGTGGCTACACGGAACAAAAATAACGACACTCAAGGGCGGAGCCGATGGCCGTGGGGGCTTCGGCCCCCACGGGTTCTGGGCTGGATCCGCCCCTGCACACAAGTAATTTGTTTGAGGTTTCCAGAAAAGTAAGACCCACTTGGATTTTGAAGAAAAAAAATAGAGAAATCGAATCAAAAATTGGTTCTTTTTGGACGTAATTTTGTAGAGAGAGAAAGGGATTTCCTCCGCTCTACTGCTTCAACGTCTGCGATTTCCTCCGCTTTCTTCACACCTTCGTCGCTCTCCACTTGACATATTATTACTAATTCGTCTAATTAATTCCTCAGACACCCTTAGTTAATCCTGTAATTCAATGCCCTAACCACCGTGTGTGCAGATCCATGGAAGATTGCCGATGGGAATTTGTCCGGCGACTTGTAAATTGCAAAGGACGGGGTGTTTAGGAATAGAGGCAAAATTGCAGGTGATTTGGAGGGCTGGATCAGAAGTTTTGGGAAGAGGGTGTTTTTTTTTTTGTCGTGAGAATGAAGCACATTTTCTTATTTGGAATAGAAGATTCAAACCCCAAAAATGGGGCTCATACAATTTGGGTAAATTAGAGAGATAGGGGAGAGAATTTAAAAGAGAAAAAAGATGGAATTAATATGAATGAAAAATAAATAATAAAAGAAAATATAATTAAGAGTAAATTAGTCATTTAACATTAGGTGGGATCCATTTTTATTTATTAGGAGGTTAAAAGTGATAAGATGGTGCATTGATTAGACATTGACCAGTCAAAATTACTGATTTTACATTTTAATTTTAGTTGTACACCAAAATATAATTATAAATAAAGGTTGTACACCACGTATTATATAATTTACCCTTAGATACAAAAGGTTTAGGGAAACACTTCAAATCTAATATTGTTTCGTTTGAGGAGATTTCAATTGTTGTCTATATAACCTTGCATTAAAACATAAGACATCATTATGTGCAAAGAGAGGTCTTGAATTGTTCTAAAATTGACACTGACTTGTATGCTATGTACAAAATTTTGGGATAAAGTTTTTATACTTTTTATTATGATTATGGTTTAGCTAGTTGTGTTAATTCTAATGTTTAGTTGTGGAACTATCGGCCAAAGTAAACCGAATAATTGGAACAGTTGGGCTGTACCAATTAAAACCCGCTCTCATTTTTGAATCCTAGTTCCAAAACTTACATTTTATAGTAAGATGAAATAACATTTTACATTAAAAAGAAATATTTTTTGGTAGAGCTATCAGTCTAGAGTGACCCGTATAATAACATGGTTCGTCCTCATTCCTGAATTTCGATTCTGAATCGATTTTATTTTATCCATAATATCAACTTGGTGATATTATTAATAAATTTAGGGTGTCATTTTGAAGTACTGGACCCATAGAATATATGTCTGATAGTCTTAAGCACGATCAAAATAATAAAATACAGAAAAAAAGTGTTAAGTGATCATCAAATGAAATTAAAATGAGAAATTCTATTCCACGAACATCATATGAGAATAACGACTTAATTTAATTTAATTAAACTAAGAATTTTAGATGAAAAGGTGTTTGAATGGACCTAAATTGATTAATTAAATAGTAATTAATTCTAAAATTTAACTAGAGACTAAGAACGAACAAGAATCCAAAAACTCAATTAAAATGTGAAAATTCATTAATCAATAACAAAAATGGCTGTGAAAAATCTCATAAAAAATGTTAGCCCTTAATCAAATGTGAAACAGAATTTACTAGAATCAAAATGGTCAGATTTGAGGTGAAAAATCACCCCAAATTCGGATAAAATCTATTTTAATCGAATTAAAAATAAAATAAAATCTAATTTTTTTTTATTTTTCAAACGGACGTGACCGCGCATATGCGATCATGTTCTTCCTGCATGGCAGAAATCTACATGCGCGGTCAAGTAGCAGATTGGGACGGCATATACACTGTCCTGGTTGGCTTCAGGGTGAGTGTCCATGGGATCATCAGACTATGGGCCACGTATATGTGGCCCCGATTGGTCCGTGTGGTGGGACTTCGTATACATAGTCTCATAGGCAAATGGGACGGTGTATCAGGGCCGGCTTGCCTTTAAGGCAGCCAAGGCCACCGCCTAGGACCCCGAACAAATAAGGGCCTCAATTTAATATGTTTGTTATAGATAGAATTTAGAAAAATATAATAATATATTATATATTATGGAATTAGGATGTTAATTTATTTATTCTTCCATCCAAATCCAATACATACAGTAATTTTTTTTTACATTAATAATGTTGGGACTTTAAAACTTTATTAATTTATCGAGTATAATTTATTGATCTGGCCTAAATCGGGACCAGAAGAGATTATTATTTTAAAGAGGTTATTAATTTATCGAGTATTAATTTATGAAGGTTTTATTGTATGTCTATCAATTCCATATTTTACCATTTATCAAAAATCTTGCAACTTTTTTTTTTCTTTTTTTACTTTAAACAACATAAAAAAATAAAAAGTAGATATATATACTAGTCAAGAACATGGATTAACTTTATTATCTATAGAAAAATGAGACACTAAAGACATTGAATTTAAAAATTTAATTAGTGATTTTACATCTCAAAAAGCTAGAGTAACTTTAGATAAATATTAAAATTTTTGTGTCACATGAATATATAAATGGCCTATATTTCATATCTCGCTTAGGGCCTCAAATAGTCCTGAGCCGGCACTGCGGTGTATACGCGGTCCCGAGGACCGTAACTCTTAATCCTAAAGTCCAATTCAAGCCTGGTCAGTTTCTTTGAGTTAGTAACAATAGACTTTATGACTCTAAGGTAAAACTTAACCCTAACATTGATCAACGTACCGGCCAAAGCTCAATTTCGTCCCGAACTTTCAAGGATCGTAACTTTCTCGTTACAGATTCAAATCGAGCCTAGTCAGTTGCGTTGGAACGCTAATCCCGAGTACTATTCATCTTGTACATTCTCATGACCTAACTGGCCTCCAATCAAAGGGCTGACATTCGATTCAATTACAATTAACAGACTTCTAGACTTCCAAGACTTTTCTTCCTCCAAACATTATAGCAGATTTTCGCAATAACTAATATAAGATTTTCATTATTGAAATCTCGACTCGAGTGTCTACATAGTGAGCATGTGTTTTACATACTTTAAATCTTAGAGGCATTCACTTCTATAATCCTAGGAAAATAAACAAATTGAAAAGATAAAATAAAAATTCTTGACAATTCTTGATTAATGATAAATTGATAACTATGATTACTTGTTTATTCCATGACAAGTCCAAGGAATGAAACAAAAGTAAATATGATCTTTTATTGAAAAGAAAGAAAATACTAAATGGATGTATATGTGTTGAATATGAACAAGTTAAGAATAATTCAGTATCTTGATTCGCATTCAGAAGACTCAAAAGTTAAAGACTTGTCTTCTTCCTCCTTAATAGTATTAATCAAGAGAGCAACCTGGCTCATTGTAGGCCTAACTTTAGCTTTTTTGTTAACACATTTTATAGCAACCTGAAGTAAATTCAACATTCTTTCTTCACTTGCACCTTCTGTTATCAGTTTCTTGTCAAATACCTCAACTGTCCACTCTTCTCTAACCACTGAATCAACCCATGTTGTTAACTTCAATCCATTCTTCTGCACAAGCTTTCCTGTCAGTAGTTGTAGCACTATCACTCCGAACCCGTGAACGTCTTTCTTGAAGGGATTCTTTGGGTCTTCGTCGTCTTCTTCTTCTTCTTCTTCTTCGTCTTCCTCGTTTCCTTCCATGAGTCCGTACTCGCTTATGCACGGTTGCATACTCTTGTTCAGCAATATGTTTGAGGCTTTTAGATTTCCATGAGCAATCCCGTCTTGAAGAAGTTCTTGATGCATCGCAGCTAATGCTTCCGCGATGCTGGCTGCAACGTTTAGTCTGCTTGTCCAGTCAAATAATGCTTGTCCTGCTTGTGTTCCTGTATAGTTTTTGAAAGTTTATTTAACAAAAGTTGAGAGATGTTTAATATAATTTGTTGTTGTGTTACTTACCATGGATGAAAGTATGGAGACTTCCATATTGCTGGTATTCATAGACTAGTAACTTTTCTTGGGAGGAGCAATAAAAGGCGAGGACCGGCAGTACATTCGGATGGTTCACTTTGAATATCGTCTGCATTCTCTGCTTGAATTCACTGCAAGATATTCCCCAATCTTTAATCCTTTTCACTGCTAAAATCATTCCATTCTCACAGATTACTTTGTAAAGGCTTCCGTGCGTTCCTCTTCCGATTAGCTCAGCCGGGGCTCTCAGCAAGTCATCAAATTTCAACCCACACACTTCAGGACTTGTAAGAACTACTAGTGAAGTAGAAACCATTGGACTTTGGGCTGCATTGGCTGAGAATTCTGATTTGCTTGCATTATACTCAGTTGAAGCAGAACTAGGCTTGCTTGTTCCATTATCAAATGATGTAACCTTCTTTGCTGAATCATCTTCAAGTCCTCCTCTGTTCTTTCTTTTCCACAGTGTGTATAAGAACACACTGATCAAAACAAACCCCACTGCTCCATACCCGGTGTACAAAAGCATCTGATCTTTCGTGCGGAGCTTCGATTTCTTTTCACTTGAGATATTATTTGGATTTGGTGATGATACACAGTTTCTTTTCAGTATTTCCCCGCACAATCCGGGATTTCCCAGGAAACTGCTTTCATTGAAATTTCCCAATTTGTCGGGAATAGGACCGGTAAAATCATTGAAGGAAACATTGAAGTATCCGAAGCGGGTGAGGTCGAAATTTGGTATCCGACCACTAAGCTGATTGTACTGAACAAGGAACATATCAAGGCCTGCAAGTTGGGAAATATTTGGGACATTTCCAGAGAAGTTATTGTATGAAATATCAAGTCTCTGTAGGTTGGTAAGGTTGGTTAGTGAGTCAGGAAGATTTCCAACAAATCGATTCTGTCCTAGATGCAGGCGTCGCAGATTTTTGCAGTTTGCAATCTCAGGCGGGAGCTGTCCACCAACGTTATTAAGGTCAAGCTTAATCATCTGAAGAGAATTGGAAAGAGGTTGAAAATTGCAGAGAGCAGCAGCATCAAAGGTTCCTGATAGACCGGATTGGTTGAGTTGTATCCTTCTTACAAATGTACTGGTTTGAGAATCACAGGTCACACCTTTCCACTTGTCCACACAGGGATCGGTAGTCCCATTCCAACCGAAACTTGGATCTGGCTGATCAATGGTGCCATTCAATTTAGCAAGAAAGGAAATAAGTGAGGTCTTCACCCCCTCCTCCACCACAGAATTTGTGGTGTGGAGGAGAAGAGAAAGTGAAATGAAGAGTAGCCAAAAGAGGACCTGCTTCATTTTGGGGTAGTTGCTGCAAAATGGGTGGTGTCAGCAATATAGCTCTGTTGGAAGTAGTTGATGATATTACAATGGAAAAGGGAGGAAATTCCTATGCTTTGCTGATGTCTAGAATTGGTAAATCGGCTGATTTCACTATAAAATTTGTCTTGTTGTGAATGAGCTTGCGGCTGCAAGGCAATAGATTAAGCCATTTGGCCCCAAGTAAAGGTTGGAAACAAGGTGCCGGCAGGCAGCTATAAAACTACTCCATGATACCATATGTCATTTCTGCTTAGTATTTTGCACCATCCATCAACATATCATCTAGCCAAACCTAATCAGACAGCTATTACAAGTTACAACTAAGTTGAATTTCACACAGTTTCTTGTTTTTTTCTGCCAGTTGTGGCTTTGACGTTTTCCACAGCTGTGTATTCTAAACAAGTTAAATGAGATTAGTGCCTTGTGTTTTAATTAATAAGATATGATTAATTGTCATAGGACTTTGCAAATGACTTCTAAGGAAAATGAATTACTCCCATCAATTTTCTTCAAAAATAATTGAATACACAATAAAAGACACAATCAGACAGAAGAAGAAACTCCTCAAGTAGATACAAAAAAATTCAATGATTTTATTATATCATTTTTGTTTTAAATTGTTACTATATCCAACATTCCTGCTAAGTAGCATATCAATTACACATGCCAGGTATCATGTATTTGTTCCCTAACTA
Organism: Euphorbia lathyris; assembly: GCF_963576675.1. Classification (NCBI taxonomy): domain Eukaryota; kingdom Viridiplantae; phylum Streptophyta; class Magnoliopsida; order Malpighiales; family Euphorbiaceae; genus Euphorbia; species Euphorbia lathyris. Next base: position 20,994,620 of record NC_088915.1, read on the forward strand.
AACCTTGATGAATTTACAAGAATAAACTAATAATAATAATAAAATGAACAAAGAGAGATATTGAAAGACTGCCTAATGAAATTTAAAGATCGGTGACTCAAGGATCTGCATCACCAGCAACATTGTCATCACTTGAGGTACATTCTCCATCACTAATGTCCCCATCGCTGATATCTTCATTGCTCTCCTCGGTGAGTGTCTTTGATATATCTTCTTTTTTTGCATAACGTTCACAATACTCTGTCATCATGATTGGTTATCAGCATAAAAAATGGTATCAAGAGTTAAGTAATGATGTTATTTAGTCCAATAGATGATACTCTTATTAATTTGAAAAAGAAAAAAAAAAGTTGCTAGACCAATGAACTGAAGATCAAACTATAAAGAGATGCCCTAAAAGGAGTCTAAAGTGTCCTCAGAATACTTTTGCAGAAGAAGGCCCAATCAACTATAACCTAAATATATACCGTGCAGCGGAAGATCCTGAATTTGAGACTTTCTACTCTAAAAATATTCTCTTAACAGAAGTGGTCTCACCTTTCACTTTCTCTTCATACTGTTTCTTATCCTTCATCATAAGGGATGCTGCATCACCATTTAGTGGATCTGAAGGGTTTGGATAAAGCAGCAGTTGTGGAAGGAAAACTTCAAATATATTTAAAAGATCTACAGCCAGAAAAATGGAGTGTCAAGATAAGTAAAGACCCAACAACAAGGGAGGCAAAGTGTAACAGAGATTTTGAAACATAAGTCCCCAATTAAGATAATAAATAATTCAAAATATCTCTACTATCCGAGATGACAAAGCTGAGTTGGGAGGGAGGAAGCAATCTAAACCCATTATCAATACAGTCAAATTGCTCTAAGCCAGAAACAAGTGATTCAAAACTAAATTAATTTAATATAATCTCATTAATAATGAAAAAAGAACTATTGCATTTTTAGAAAGAGAGACAACCAAAACCCAAGAAAGATGACAAGTACCCTGTTTTAAAAGTACTTTTGCCATCAGAATTCCCAAGATTGTCCTGCTTCATAAATCCTCTACCAAAGAACATGCAATGTGTTATTTGTCCATCCACATTATATTTTAGAAAAGGGAGCTCTATCTATCTATGTAAGGACCAACTTGTATGCACACCTAATGAACCCTTTAAAAGAAGCATATGATCTATGCTTAGCCCATATATGGTTCCTAGAGTGCAAGTTGTAAGATCAGTGTTGTCTTACAGCATGTGCAAACATCAGCATGAAGTAGCATGTTGCACATATTCAAGGTTTGATTATTCCAGAAAAACATGCAAACACACAACAGCGGGAGTATGTTCAGTAATTGTGGCATGTAAAGATAAACAGATCTATATAAATTACCAAACATTGGACTCCATGATTGGTTGATGACATCCAAGCACACAGAACCAGACCTGAAAATTACATTACAGAAGGAAATCAGCTAACAACACGAAGTAATAAAAATAAATTCTTCAAGAGATAAAACATGAGACTCCTCAGCATTCTGATATCAAATAGGAAGTGTCCCAAAAGAAATTTTCTGAAAAGTGGGGTACAATTGAACTCTTTTGCACTCAATATGAGCATAGGTCCGCAATTAGTCAATAATTAAATCATGATGATTTTTTACAGCAAGCACAGCAGTATGAAAGAAAAGGCCAACATCAGATTGCAGCTGGTATTACAATTTTCAAATAGAAATAAGATGCCAATATGTTGATTGTTTCATTCTCAAGTAATTAACAGGAATTCCACCCTGGCCAAAAGTATAACTGAGATTAATAACAGCTAGATATCCCAGAAACCTTACATTTCATCAACATTAGGGTGGAAAATTTTATTCAAAAATCCAATGGATGGAGATTTGTATGGGTAAGCATCAGGTAGCTCCACATGGATTTTCCAAACACCGCCTTCATAAAGGCCTGGAAAGATAGAGATGTATTAGGGAACAAAAAAATGGAGTTATCAAGAGCACAATCCTGTAGCAATGTCTTTGAAAGTTAGGGATCAGAAAATAAAATAGCTTTCTAGGACTCCTGGCACAACTCAGAAAATTAATCAATAGGCCATGAACCCCAGATCTTGAGAGCGTTCATGTTTTATAACTTACATGCATGTATGCGCATATGTATGAGCATGCAGTATGAATATGAAGTTATGAACACATGCACATTTTCATATTGAAGAGGGAGAGAGAGTCTCTAGAACAATGTCAAAGATAGCAAAGCAGTAGCATGGATATTGTCAAAAGAAGCCATTTGAATGGGTAGAGAAAAAGGAAACAACTTACTTTCTTTTGGCCCGTGGAATTCTACATTAAATTCATTAATCCCATCATTGATTGGCTCCACAGCATAGTCACTCATCATCCTAAAGCATGAAAACAGCAGCATGGAAAACAACACAATAATGATTTGTCATCTACAAAGATAATATGAAAATTAATAATTATAAGTTTATAACAACTAACATGCCACGCCATGTCATTGTGTTGCAACAAAACCATATTGCTGAAAACATTTTGGTGAATGGAAATGACTAAAACTACCATTTCATGATGATATATAGCCTTTTAGCTCGAAAAGAGTAAAAAACCACTAGAATCAATACGAAAAGAGAACTTACAATTTCATCACATCCATATCTCTTCTTTTGCTAGGTGAAGACATCTTTTCATTAAAGAGATAGCCTTTGTTGCTGCCCTGCAATGTTACAGCTATTATGCTTTACTCAGAAATAAGATTAGAGATAGATAATCAATTCCCACCAAATACACAAACAAACAATAATCTCTTCAATTCCAGATTTTCATCAACTATAAAACTTAAACAAGTTTAACTTTTTCATTTCCCTTGATTGAACAATCAGCAAAGTATTATCACATTATAATTGGTTCATGTACAATACCAAGATCTGCTTGAATAACACCATCACTGACATATAATAACAGTGAACTTTTCTAGCACAGAAAAAGTCTTAGGTAAACTGCATAGAATACTGAGCAGGTAAGTGTGAAATTAAACAATGTATGACCTATTCGTGACTTCTGGTTTACTTAAGAAGAAGAATAACCTGATTGGTTACAATCGATATTGTAAGCGGCTCAATTTAAACGGTAACTAAGAGATTGATACATCAACTATGCAACTGATTTTTATTAATAATCTATCCAAACTGTTGTTTAACGACAAATCAATAACATGAGCTTGCCTTCCGGAAGAAATGTAAACAAAATACATGCCAATCTACAAATTACAGCAAATGCAGGAAGAAAAAACAAGCATCCAAAAGTCATCTATGCATAATTAGCGAAAGAAATTCACGATCTAATCCATAACAAACAAATGTAACGAAAATTAAACCCTTAATGATAAATCATTGGGAAAAGAAAAACAACGATTCTTAATTATTAACAAAGGGAAATAAAAAGCTACCCGAATAAATGAAGGATTATTAACTTGAATTTAGGTTATTATCGATGTAGATCAAAGATGAGTGATTGTTTATTAGGTATCGTAAAACAAGATTGAAGAAGAAGAAGAAGAAGTAGAAAGCGGAAAACGGTACGAGACGGAGATAGAAAGAAAGATAGCATGAGATGATGAGATGATTGAAGTACGAAAAAACAGAAAAGTAGATGGAAGGAGGCACGTGCCTATGTTTGTTGCACGTGGCACGCATTACGTTACGCGCGTTTGCATGTCCTTGGCCACTTTGTGATTGGCGGGTTTGGCTCCTCTGACTCCTCTCTACCAGAGCTTCCCTCTCCATGTTTTTTCTTTTATTATTTTTATTTTCTTACATTTTCCTCTTTTTTTCTTTCTTTTCTTTTTAAAGAAAAATTCCTCATTTTGTTAGATGAAAACAAAATATATGTTTTTTTAAGAGAAAATACAAGAAAAAGTGTATGTTTTTTTAAGTTCATGGAAGAAAAAGAATAATGATAAATTAATATAAGATTTAATTTCAAGATATAGGTAGATAGTTATTTTTATTCTGAGTAGTTTTTAAATTTGAATGAATTTTATTCGAAATTTTAACAAATTCATAAATTAATATAAGATTTAGTTTCAAGATATAAGTAGATAGTTATTTTTATCCGAAGTAGTTTTCAAATTTGAATGAATTTTATTCGAAATTTTAACAAATTTATAAATTAATATAAGATTTAATTTCAAGATATAGGTAGATAGTCATTTTTATCCGAAGTAGTTTTCAAATTTGAATGAATTTTATTCGAAATTTTAATAAATTCATAAATTATAATTATAAGTAAATTTAGGTTTAAATAATAAGTTGAAGTTATTAGAGATGATGTGGCTTTTTCGAATAAATTTAAATTTTTAATAGATTCATTGTTAATTAATTAATTATTAATTTACTATAATTAAATTAAGGGCTACTTACAAAGCTAGCCCATTTGAAGTGGTTCATTGACATATTTGACCTACTTTGCTTTCATCTCACCAAATTAGACATTTTCATTCATTTTGAACAAGAATATCCTTATTTCAGTTCACCTTCTTTCTCGGACTCTCAACGTCTTCTTCGTCATCCCAAACCGACGAAAGCGGCATTACCGTCAAGTCTTGAGAGAGAAAAGACAGTGGTTTATAGAGACATAAAGAATAGATTATGTTTGTAAAGAGAGAAAATACAGTGGTTTATATAGAGAGGAAACAGAAGCCATTTTTTAATCGTAAGATAGAAGCATTTGCGACAATTGTTGTCGCATCGTCGCATATGCGACAACAGTTGCCGCGTCTGCGACAACAGTTGTCGCATTTGTGACGAAATCTGTTGCATTTGCGACAATATTACTCTTGTCGCAGATATGACAACTATTGTCGCATTTGTGATAAAATTTGTCGCAGATGTGACAAATTTCGTCATAAATGTGACAAAAATTGAGAAAAATGGAGGAAATTGAAACGATATTATTACAGATGAAGAAAGCGGTAAGACCATCGAGAAAAGCAGGCGTATAAGCTACAAACATACCATTTCTACTGGAAAGCTTCTTTTATTTCGTGTTTCCTTTCTAAAATTTAGAATACTTCAATAATCTCAAAAATCGCTAACGATTGGTATCAGAAACTGAAGAAGATGAACCGAAGAAGAAGAAGAAGAAGTGGGAGCAGGAGCATAAGTCGAATGGAACTAGAGATATATTTATTCAAAAAAGATGAAAGTGTCTAATTTAGTGAGATGGAAGCAAAGTGGGTCAAATATATTAATAGACCCTTTCAGTTGGTCTAGATTTGTAATTCGCCCTAAAATTAATTAGTTGAGAATTTGAAGAAAAGTGGATTAGAGGCAGTTAGTTGGAAGTTCAATGAGTTTGACGGAAGGTAGTTCTTGAATCAAGTAGAAATATGTGGAAAAAATTATATGGAAGTGGGATAGTTCTTGAAACTGACAGAACATGGAGAAATGATAGTTCCAATGGAGCATCTATAAAATGAAGAATGGATGGAGTTTATAGCCCAATCAATCAAACAAACAAACTCAAATCAAATCAAACTCTTCCAAACAGAGTCAATCAACAACTTTACAATTTCAGAATTGTTTTGCATTTCCATTTTAATTTTAAAGATTCCTTTGTAATTAGAATTTCCAGTAATCAAATTACTTTTTTTTCAACAAAGTGCATTTTAATTCTACCAATTTCCATTTACTTTGGCAGATTGTTTTAATTAGATTTAAATTTCTGATATTTTATAGATTTATCAACACCGTAAAGCGTCTCTGTGAGGCGCCGTTGGGATCGGTCGGGGACACTCCAATGCCTAAGTCAGTAAACTTCTCAAGAGAATAAACTGTAATCACAAAGTAGGGTTTAGAATAATGTGTAAGTGTACCTTGGTTGTCGTGTTACAAGAGTATTTATATAGGTTTGAGTGATAACCGTAATAACTCCCTCTTAATGCCCTTTTAATGAAGTGTAATGCTCTTTTAATGTAGCTTAACTCTAGCCTCTAACCTCCAAGCTTGTACGGTCTTTAAGGTATCATAAATGCTAGCTTAATGATAGTGAGTTCCGTCATATACCTGCTTAGATTTCTATAAGGGCGGATCGTCATATGAGGCGGATCTCATATTCTTATCAAAGGGAGGATCCTGACATGGACCTATGATACTGCATTTCCAACTATGTATTTTTGGGCGGATCGTAGGAGGGACTCATGGCACGACGCCGTATTTCCAGCTATACGCCATAAAAGCCAAGGAGGCGGATCTTTGTCTTGTCTTTTCTCTCTTCAAGTCCTTTTCCATGAGGGAATACTTTCAGCTTAATCCTCTATGTTTTATAGCGGATGTTATCAATTCCTTAGAGTTCATTGTGAACCTGGCTTTTTTTTGTTCTTTCAGCTTTCACATTCGCTGACTAGAAGTCATTTAATTTCGTGCAATTTGTTATATAAGTTTTTCACAAACTTTCTAGCATTCTCAATTTGGTCCTTATAGAAAAAAAGGCAAGAAATAGTTTGGCACGCTCAGTGAAACATCAATATGCCCCCAAAGAAAATTTCTAAAGTTCATAATATTGCTGCTACATCTGATGATGCAGATGTTATGTTTGGTAATACAAGACAAGTTATTGACCTTGTCAAGCAAATTGAAGGAGCACGCAATACTTCTTCAAGGACCGATGAATCAGGTTTCAATCCTCTAACCCAAAACAAGGAGGGACGCCATTCACAAATTCAATATAAGAATAGTTCGCTAATTGTGGTTGCAGTCTTGGCCAACATGACCAAACTGTTTGAGGCTCTTTGCCATAAAATATGATGTTATTTTGTTGCAAGTTAACAACAATATTGATCAATTAGTTGATCATAAGAAGGGTCATATGGATTCTAGTTTGTCGGTTTACCCTCAAAAGGAAAAGATGGTGCTTCTTCTCTTGAAGGAATCAAAAGCAACCATGCAGAAAAGTACCTTATTCCCCATATAGGGAGGAGAATCCTATAAAAGTCCCAATGTTCAAGGCCGAAATCCAATTGGGAACAGTCCTAATCCTCAAATTGTTCTTAATGTTCTTTTGCAAGGTCACACTACTATAAAAACTTCCCCTAACCACTATGTGAAAGATAAGGAGGTAATGAATAGAGGAAATGGAGGGCATCATACAATTCAACAAGAGGTTTTTAAGTGCAAACTCCTCTACCTATGAACAATCCAATGAACATCGATGTTGTGAGAGATATTGTTCAAGAAATCTATAACACAGGACCTAGACAAATGGGCAAGTTAGAGTTTCACAAGCCTTATCTAGAGGTTATTACCATATTCTAAATTTCAGTTTATTCTCTGCTGAAGATGGACAATCTACCGTAGAGCATGTGGCTAGATTCACAATTTAGTGTGGGGAATTGGCTAATCTTCCAAATTTCAACAACTACAAGCTTAGGCTATTCCCAAACTCACTCACTGGTATGGCATTTACTTGGTTTTCTACTTTACCTTGTAATTCGATGTTTATATGGCAGGATATGGAGAGACAATTCCATATCCGATTTTTTCAGGGTTGAACCTGAGATGTGGCTGAGTTATCTAGAATGTCACAAAAAATGGTGAAAGAGCTTATGAGTGCATTACTCGTTTTAAATTTATGAGGATTAGATGTAGAGTGTTCTTATAGAGCAATAGTTCGTGAGAATGGCTCAACGTGGGCTAGATATAGAGTTAAGAAAGAATTTCAAGGTATGGAGTTTAGAGATTTCTCTGAACTATCTATTGAAGTTTGAGAGTATAAAGAACTATTGAGGGAAGAAAGTCAAAGAAAGGAAATATTTGTTGGTTCATGCTACCAAAAAGTGAACAGCTCAGAAATTGCAGTAGACAAGCTTTCAGACAAAGGAGCTCAGATTTTTCCATTTAGATTCAAGCTACAGGATGAGGGTGAGACAAACAAAATCAATTCAAAGTATACCTTTGGTTCTAGGAAGATAGAAGAAAAATTTGACTTTCTTGTCAAATAGGAGTTCATCACTTTTCCTCCAAACTTCAAATTTCCATCCAAAGAAGAGTTGGGGGAAAAAACCTATTGTAAATATCATGATTATTGGAACCACTCTATTAGTTCATGTTGGTTTTTCAAGAATGTGGTGCATGACCGCATTAGTCCATGTTTGCTTTTTTGTATTTGACTCTTCTTTCTTGTCGGTCCATATATGTCTAGTACAAAAGACTGAAGTCTATCACCTCTTACCTTTAGCTCTTTCTGTGCCTGGCTTTATTCAATTGCGTACCGAGCCTTTTTTAATCAATGGTCGCTAACCTCACCCGACTTTTAACAATCTCCTCCTCCAATTCCAGAATGTGCTTCAATTCTGCATTATAAGACTCTGATAACATCCGCCATGAAACACGAAGGACTAAACAAGAGATATTCCCTAGCAAAGAGGGCTTAGGGGGAAAAAGGCCCGCCACCAAGATATATATGGCGTACAGATAGAAATATGATGTCGTCCTAAGCATTCCTTCTTACGATCCGCCACATAGCACATAACAAGAATACGATGTCGTCTCGTAGAGCTCCACTTATGATCCGCCATAGTTGGAAATACGGTGTCGTGCCAGAGGTTCTTACAAAGATCCGCCCAAGATGTCCAAAAAGGGATTCGCCTCATATGGCAATCCGCCTCTAGAAGAAACAGATGATTATACGGCGTAACTCATTATCATTTAACTAGCATTAATGATAGCTCAGAACCTGCCAAAGCTCGGAGGTTAAAGGATCGAGTTAAACTACATTGAAAGAGCATTACTCTTCATTAAAGGCACATTAAAGAGAAGGTTATTACAGTTATCACTCGAACTTGTATAAATACCATTGTGACATGACAATAGAGGTACACTTACACACTCTTCTTAGCTTTGCTTTGTCATTACAGTTTATTCTCTTAAGAAGTTTACTGACTTAGGCATCAGAGTACCCCCGGCCGATCCCAATGGCGCCTCACAGGGACGCTCTACGGTGTTGCTAAATCTACACAATATCAATTGGTGCGGTGAAGGTGGATCGAACACTTGATCTTCAGATCTTCAGTCTAATTTATCACCCATACCCCTAGTGTTGGCATCATTCCTTAAGCGCCCAGTTTCATGCACATCTCTCATATAATCTTGGATTTTAGTTTCAAATGAAATATTATCCTCATTACTAGAACAAAATCCGTCAAAAGAAGTGCATATCTTAGAAGAAATGGAAGAGATGAGTTCTGTATTCTCCTAGGATGGGTTGGCCTAAGAAAGTAGAATCAAAGCTAATTTCAACCTCCTAATCCATCTTTTTTCCACTAAGCTCGGCTCCATGACAAAATGTTTAGCAACCGTTTCTTTAGCATAAGAAATAGAGTGAGTGGAGGTCATGGGACCACAAACTGAAGAAGATGAGGACCCATTAGTCATGAAACTGAGATCCAAAGCATGAACAAATTGGTACGAATGACTAATTTAGGTCTAACCACCATCATAGACACAAAATCCTATAAGGTCAATCAATCAAGTAAAATTACACTTGAGATGAGTTGAAAATCGCTTAAGTTTTATAAATGTTTACACCTGAGAAGGAGGAGTGTGTTCATCCTTGAATTCCACCCGTGTAGTTTATCGTAACGGTAAAAATATCAATAATCGAGATATCTCGTTTCTTGCCTAACGTTAGGATTAGCAATCGTGCACTTTGATCATATTGCCCTTAGGTATAGTCTTACAAAACTACTACCCCGTGCAATCTTAGATGGACAAAACCATTTTATCTATTTTTCAAAATATCATAACTCATAAAAATCATATTTGGACTTCATTCCAAATCACATAAATAATAAAGGGTTAATTACAAATAACTACCATGTGGTTTGGCCGATTTGCGATGTGGTACATGTGGTATTTTTTTTACAAACACAACCTCGAGGTTGTCACCGTTATACAAATAAAGGAGACGGCCGAAATTCTGTTAAAAAGCTGACGTGGCACAGGGGCAAATTAGGAAATTTGATTTTTTATTTTTTTATTTTTTCTTTCTCTCTCCTTCTTCATCGTTTGATTCTTCTTCTTCTCCTCCTCCTCTCTTTTCTTCTTCTTCTTCCTCCTCCCTTTTCTTCTTTTTCCTATTTTTTTTCTTTTTCTTCTAATTTTTTTAATTCTGAAAATTCCAGAAATCTGGAAATTCCAAAAATTTGGAATTTCCAGACGTGAAGAACGTCTGGAATTTCCAGGCGACGTGAAGAACGTCTAGAAATTCTAGAATTCTGGAATTTCTAGAATTAAAAGAAAATAAAAAGGGGAGATGAAGAGAAGAAATAAGAAAGAAAAAGAAGAAGAAAAGAAAGGAAGAATAGGAGAAAATGGAAGAAGAAGAATTAAAGAAAGGAAGAAGAAGAAGAAGAAAGAAGAAGAACGAAGAAGGAGAAGAGAAGAAGAAGATGAAGTCAACCCAAAAAGTAAAAAAAAAAGTCAAATTTTTTATTTTCCAAATTACCCCTATGATTTAACAGAATTTCTGTCGTCTCCTTGATTTTGCTAACAGTGACAACCTCGAGGTTATGTTTGTAAAAACCGACCACAGGCACCACATCGCAAATCGGCCAAACCACATAGTAGTTATTTGTAATTAACCCAATAATAAACAATAACTGCAACAGTTTTCTCAATCTAAACATAATTCACATCGAATTCATTTTCTCGACTGAATTTCCAAATAAATACCCCAAGTGCAATTCACAAATAAATTTCCAAATTATTCCATAACTATAAACCATTTGCTTATAATTAACTATTTCGCAAATAATCACAATTATTCAAAATAGTTTACAAACAAAATAACAAAATCCTTTAAAAGTAAATATTCTTTTAATATAAGTAAAATTGTTAAAAACTAGTGTAAAATCATTGATTCATAATTTAATCCAACTTCAAAAATTTAATCATTCAAAATATTGTATTGATAAAATTTAATATTAAACATTCTTATCAAATTATTTTTAGACACTGATTAATAACTTTGTACTGACATAGCTAATTAAAACTGATATGATATCATAGACTCGAGATACTGTCATAAGTCTGATTGTATTAATTTTATATTCAAATTCTTGTACTAATTTTATATTCAATCAAACTCTTATACTAATTTTATTGATTTTAATTATTAGCCCTTCTATTTTATAACTTACTAGTCGAAAACCCGTGCGATGCACGGGGTATGAAACTTTTATATAATTTAGATAAATAAATCAATTGACATATTTACTTTTAAATAATTTATATCATGCTATGAAAAATTTTTATATTATGTATATTTGAAATTAATATATATTTTTTAATATATTTCAAATTAAATTAATTTTAAAAATAATTGACTACTTTTTTATAGAATTTTAACTAAAGATGAATGATTTATTTATTTTTACAAAATTCAATGATTTGTACTTTTTAGGAATTTTAATACATTTTCATATTCTAAATATTCTGTGAATCAATAATAATAAAATAGCAGATTAATTAAGAAATATATTAGAATATAATAAAAAAACCAAAAATTGAATTAAACTATAATTAAAATTAAATATTATATTTACGATACAAAAGAATTACAATATAGGTTAAACAAAAATTGAATTAAACTACAATTAAAATTAAATATTATATCTACGATACAAAAGAATTACAATCTATGTTAAAATGGAAGCAACATCAATATATTATTCTATAAACTATTACAATCAATATTTTTCTAATGTTGCATATGAAGAAACTTTATCAATTCAATATGTTACATATAAAAAAATAAATTTCGTAAGAATTAGTCACAAATTCATCTTGATGATAATTATTTTGGTTGATGGAATTTCATGATCACCAAGTATTCGAATTCAATTATTCATTCTGCTACAATAACCCAATATATCTAATTGAATCAGTTTAAGATGATGATTTCTCCTATTTTCATGTCGTAATATCTCATCAAAATATTAGATCAATTTGTTCTTCATTCTTTCACTATATAGAATATCAGTCATACTCGCAGATATCACTTATTTGACTTTATTAATATTTTCTAATAATTATATATTCTTGAATTTTGTAAGTAAGAAAACCAAACAAAAGAATTGAAAAAAAAATGAAGGGGCGAAAAAGATAATTAGGAGAGAACCATCTTCCTCTCCGGGTTTTTTTTTTTAAATAAGAGAGAATGTCGAGACATAAGCGTATAAAGAGGAGAGTAAAAATATTTTATGCCCATTAATTAAACATTTTATTTTTTCTTAATGAAGTATTAAGTCCATAAATTAATTTTAGTTAAATAGAATTAAATCGCAATTGTAACCACTCAGTACAAAAAAAAACGTTTTATAATTAATATGTGAAATTAATTATATTAATTAGAATCATTATGCTCAACATTTGAGAATTTGAATAGATTCAAATAATAATATTTTCTTAATTAATATTTTTCAATAATTTGTCCTATGATCATATTCATTTTCATCTGTTAAAAACTCTTGAAATACTAACAATTTTATACGAACCATAATATAATAGTTAAAAATTATATAAGCCAATGTTGCAAAAGCAATTATCTCAATATCTATAATTAATGTACATTTTTAGGATTTTGAGCATCAAAATTTATTTTTATTTACCTTTATTTTGAATTCGTATCTAGCATAATCCACATTCTTCAAGAATAAACATCTTATCAAGCGTATTAGACGCTTACAGTCTCATTGTCTAGAAAATTGGGAAAAAATAACTTCTTGATAATAATAATAATAATAATAATAATAATAATATAACATAATTTCTATTGAAATAAACTTCATTGTAAGTATAATATTCCAATATCTCTTTAATATTTTATTTAATATGCCTCAAACTTCAATGAACAACTATCGTGTGAAACTTTATATCTATTTGTACCAAAATGCATAAAAATAAAAAATACAATCCATATCAATTAGCTAAACTCAAACTAAAAAAAATGAGTGGATTTCAACATGTTCCGAATTAGAAAAATTAATCTAACTTCAATTAAAACTAAAAATTGAGTTCATAAAAAGCCGAAAATCTAAATTTTAGTTAGAGTTAACAATCAAAACGATACCACCTAAGAACATATACTAAAAAAGAATGCAAATATATAAAATCTTTATTTTAGTCATTTTGAAAAATAAATAAATAAATAAAAACATGGATAAGGTAGCGAGAGATATGGAATCTGGATAACGACAGAAATGGAATTTCATCTCTGAAAGATGAAACTATAACAACAATTGTTTAATAAAAATAAAATAACAGCACAATTGAGAAAGCCAAAAATTGAGTTCATATAAAGCCGAAAATCTAAATTTTAATTAAGAGTTAGCAATCGAAACGATAACACCTAGCAACATATACTAAAAAAGAATACAAATTTACAGAATCTTTATTTTAGTCATTTTGAAAAAAAAAAGACAAATAAAAAAGAAAACATGGATAAGGTAGCGAGAGGTATGGAACCTGGGTAACGACAGAAATGGAATTTCATCTCTGAAAAATGAAACTATAACAACTATTGTTTAATAAAAAGAAAACAACAACACAATTGACAACAAAAATAACTACAACATATGAAAAAAAAAATCGAATAATTACCTTGAGAAACATAAGAATTTCTTGTAATTTTTGACACTTTTGTGTTTTCCGGTTTTAGTTGTTCATGCATCTTCTATTTCTGTCGGATTTCTTTCAATTGAAGCTAGACAAATAAAAAAGGAAACATGGATAAGATAGCGAGAGGTATAAAACCTGGGTAACAACAGAAATGAATCTGAAAGATGAAACTATAACAATTATTGTTTAATAAAAATAAAACAACAACATAATTGAGAACAAAATAACTACAACATATGAAAAAAAATCGAATATTTATCTTCAGAAATATAATACTATCTATCGTGAATATAATGGTGGAATACTATCTATCATGCTTTATATAGAAGTTTATTTGTGACTTTTGGATTTTCTTTGCTTTGTGTTTTTTCATCTTCCCGTAACTCTTTCTTTCTTTTATTATTTTACTTAATAGGCTAGTAATTATTTAATATATTATAAATATAAATTTGTTATTTTTAATTAATTAAATATTTATTTTTAATTAATTAAATATTTTTAATCTGATTTTTTACTACGTTGACAACTCATCAAAAAGACCTCTAAAACACTTCTTCTCATTTCTCTCTGCTTCCGTAAACTATAACAACTATTGTTTAATAAAAAGAAAACAACAAAACAATTGAGAACAAAAATAAATACAACATATGAAAAAAAATCGAATAATTACCTTGAGAAACATAAGAATTTCTTGTAATTTTTGACACTTTTGTGTTTTCCGATTTTAGTTGTTCATGCATCTTCTATTTCTGTCGGATTTCTTCAGAAATATAATACTATCTATCATGACCAATGAATATAATGGTGGAATACTATATAGCAAGCTTTATATATAAGTTTATTTGTGACTTTTGGATTTCCTTTGCTTTGTGTTTTTTCATTTTCCCGTAACTCTTGCTTTCTTTTATTATTTTAATTAATAGGCTAGTATTATTTAATATATTATAAATATAAATTTGTTATTTTTAATTAATTAAATATTTTTAATCTGATTTTTTACTACGTTGACAACTCATCAAAAAGACCTCTAAAAGACTTCTTCTCATTTCTCTCTGCTTCCGTAATTATATATAGTATAGATTTTAACTTGACAAATTGAAGTCACTTAAATATTATAGGCAAAAAACATTATTAGGCCCCTGATCTTTCATATTTTGGTTCATTAAGCCCTTGATCTTTTATTTAGATACATTAGGCCCCTGATCATTTATTTTTTATCTCATTAAGCCCTTGATGACCAAAAAAATAATTTTGAACATAAAATTTGGTTAACAGACTGTTATTCATTATACCTGCATTTGAAATTTGTATTTTTTCACTGTTTAAAAGCAATTTTGGATGTGTAATGTGGTTGTAGGAAAACGTTAATTCAAACTGTAAAAAAACATATTTTTTTTAATAATTTCAAATACAGATGAAGTTCATAACGTATTACTTCTTTTATTTTACATACTGTTAGACCAAAATAAATAACTGCATTTCAAATACATGTATCATTAAGTGTCACTCCGTTAATTTTTTTTTATTACTTCTTTTATTTTACATACTGTTATACCAAAATAAATAAATTTTATTTTCATGTATATAGAAAGCTTATATTTAATTTTAGGGTATAGTTTCAATTTTTTTTAATAAAAGAAATAAAAAGGATGGAAAATATGAAAAATAAATAAAATATATATATATAAACTAACCTCTAGCTCGGCGAGCTGGTAGTCAGCTCGGCGAGCTGGTAGTCAGCTCGGTGAGTTGGAGGCCAATCCTTACCCGGAACCCGTTTCGGTCCATCCGACTTCTCCAAAAACACCTGAACGAAATCACGAGCTAACCCATGTAGCCCATCTCCACACCTATGCCTAGCCTTAAAAGTCTCTTTAACCATAAGGTAGTGAGATGATGTGACATGGAAGTTGATGGAAGTCAGGAGGAAGTTAGTGGTGGTTTGTGGAGGTTGAGGAAGTTAGTGAGGTGGCAAGTTAGTGGTCAAAATTAAAGAGAAAAATAAGGGTTAGTTGGTGATTAATTACTCAAAATGCTCTCTTAAAATATTATAAATAGATCATCCATTCTTCATAATTATACACTCACTCAACACAACAAAACTCTTTCCTAAAGGTTCTTTCCAATGCTCTCCTTTTAAGTTCTTTGTTTTTGTTCTTCAAGTTCTTAGTTTTAATTCCATCTTTTAGTTTGCTTTAGCCTTAATTCAAGTTCTAATAGCCTCCTTTCAAGTTTTTTTCAATTCAATTTAGTATTCCTAAGCCTCAAGTTTGCAATTTATTAGCTTTCTAAATTAATTTTTTCACATTCATCCAGTTATTTTCAAAGCCCAATTTCTTTTATTTAGATTCTGTTTTTTCTTTCAATCCCTTCTACAAATTTGTTCATGACTTCCTAAAATTAAGTTTAACCTTTTGATTCATCTAATTCTGTATTCGTAAGCACTCATACGGTTCCCCCAAAGTTGAAGGTCAAATCTGCTCCATTCTTGCCTACTACAAATAGGAAATTTTCTAGATCAATTCCGCTCGTGCCAACCGACCGCGGTACTCCGAGGACTTCACGCCGACACCAAAATTCAACGTCCAGTCGAGATAGCTATTGTGGCTCCAAGTTTGTCATTGAATTTCAATTTTATTTGTTATTACATTTCAATTATGTATTGATTTATTTTCCAATTCAATTGACTAATATATATGTTTAGTATAGAATTAATTCAAACACTTATTCATATCAATAAAATACCAATTTTATTCAAAATCTCGTGTTAATCTCGCACTTTAATTTCTTTATTTTACCCGTCTTTAATTTACCCACATTTAGCTTAAATAAAATTGATTTATCTAGCAAAGTTTCTATAACGGCGTCAGAGACCCAAGAGGGGTTTTTTCAATCCTTGCATCCCTCGCCAATCGCCTCATTTAGATTTTAAGTTTTGGCATGCAAATTCATAAACTTAACCGTCCATTTAATTGAGAAATAATCTTCTCTGGCACGTCTGCACCCTAACCACACGGGACAAGTTTGAAAATTAGTATATTCGCAAAATATCGTTAACAATTTTTGGCACGCCCAGTGGGACCTTTTATTTAAGTTTTGCCAAAAATTTCAATGCCATTTTCCCGCTTTATTTACTTTATTTTCATAATAAATTTAATTTAACCATTTTTTCTATTATTCACGGAGAATGCTTCTAAATATCAATAGGTGCAAAGCAATCAAACCATGACGAGGACAGCATACGAAGATGCAAGGGATGCTACGATACCGGTGTATTTTGGTGGTTTCAATCGAGATCGGCATTTTACAATAAGTGCAACCGGATTGTGGGTCTATTGGTACACCGTCTTTAGATGTTACGATGATGGCTATGTTCAGTTTATTCATAGTGACGAACATAATATTGACTGCAAGTGTTGTGCTTACGTTCAAACTGCGTCATTCTATGATGATCAATATGGTTGCTATGTGGAGCAAGTCCAGGAGTCCCATAAGAATCCACATGGTCCTAATTATGTTGAAGTATGGGAGCATCTACGGATGAGTAATCCTAATTGCCGAAATAGTTATATTTGTAATTATAGGGATGAAAACCTCCATTTTCATCGTCCTTGTCGGCAATCTTACTTTGAAAGAAGTACTATCATGGCTCCAGTCGAGCATAAGACATATGAAAATGTCGCGTGCTCTAATATGAGCTACGACCAAAATTCTTTCGAGGATTGCAGTCATGTGGCAGAGGTGGAAGCAGTCCAAGTTGTTGAGGATGATGGAGAAATCAAATCATTACTTATGGAGGAGAAGCAATCAGCGGACGATGAGTATCATCAACGAATGGATCAACTCGAGAAATAGGTGACTAATTTAGTGGCTTCTCTAAGAGCCTGCATGGAAAGCTATTTGGGGGGCATCCAAAAGGGAGAATTTCATTTACAACAACAACATACAGTCGTTGCTATAAAGACTTTCATTTACAGCAACGAAGCTATTGTTGCTAAAGTTGTCACCTTTTTTCCACAAATGTAAGAAATTTACGGCAACAAGCTTTAGTAACGACACAAAAATTATCGTTGCTAAAGTTCATTTTTAGCAACGACTTCTTCTATTGTTGCCAAAACTTGTTGCCAAAAAGTAATTTTCTTGTAGTGTCCAAAAACAAAGATTCCTAACGATGAGGCGGCAATATAAAGTCAAGAGGATGAAGACGACTCCTACGACTATGATTCTAAGTCTAGGCAAGAGGATGACAATGCTCCCAATGATCTTGATTTGGGAGGCATCTGTGAAGCACGTATAGAAATTTAAGAAGATGAAGGGGATATTTCTAGGAGCTATGTTTCAGAATCCAGCAAAGAAGATGATGTTGTTGCTAGTGATCTTGATTCAGGGGGCAGTAAAGAGGAAATAATTCAGCAAGAATCCACTCTAGATGTATTTCCCATATATGCAAATCCCCCAAAGTCAATGGAATTTCTAAGGAGTCCTAACGTGAACATGAAGACAGTTGTACAAGCCCAAAAAGAGGAGGAAGATATATCTCATGACCTCAATTTGGATTTTATCCACGAGGATGATGACCTATCAAGAACTTTTAACTCGGGGGGCATCCACGAAGCACCTGTAGAAGTTCAAAAAGATGAGGAAGACGTTTCTTGGAGCTATAATTCAGCATCCGATCAAGAGGATGAGGTATCCAACCCGGGGGGCATCCAACTGGAAAAGGTTCAACAAGAATTTATTTTAAAAGAATCTTTCATTCTTGTGAAGTCTTTAAAATCGGAAGATTTTATGGAAAGTGGTATGGAAGAAGAAGCTGCTTCAGAAACTCAAGAAAAATAATGTAGATATTTTCTACGATTGTAATCTGTAAGTCCACCGTGATGAAGAAAACTTCTATGATCATGGTTTGGGGGCAGTCAAGATCAAGAGATTCAACAAGAATTCGTCCCGAAAGTACCTCCAACAACTCATGTTTTTCTAGAACCCATGATCACTACGGACTTTGTTAACTCAAGCAGAGGACCAAGTTTACAGACCATGATTCTTCTTTTCGTCAGTCTACTTCTTTTATTTTACATACTTATTTTTTTTATTACTTCTTTTATTTTACATATATTTTTTCTTTAAAAAAATGTAATGACCATAATTATATATTATTAATTAGGAAATTATCAATTAAAGTCTTCTAATTTATAATTTCTTTTAACTTTAGTCCAAATTTTTAAGTTTTCACATAAAGACATAAAATTGGTCTTTAAAATATATTCATATTATTCAACCAATTATTCATGCACCTAAAATTATAACTAATCTAATATTATGGTATAAACAGTAGAAATTTTAGACACAGATGTGACAACATTTGTGACAGTAAAGTCATAATGGCTAGGTCTAACAATCTGGACCATCAGCATGTCTAACACGTGTCGCCACATGACGATTAAAATAAGAAATAAAAAATGAGTTAAGTCAATTTTTGATTCAAGAGTACTAGTTAAGATATTGAAAAATAATTTATTTGTGACATTTCAGATGTATATTACATTTTTAAGGCAGCAGACTAATTACATTTTTAATTTATCTTCCGTAATATCCAAAATACTTCATTAATTATTTTGACCACAAAAATTCATCGTATAAAGCCAAAGATATTATTTCGGGTCTAAAAATTCAAATAATAAATTTGAGATGTCATATAATTTAATATCAATTTATAATAATTTGAAAATTTTAGACACGGACGTGACATTACCACCCAAATAAATAATGTATGCAGTAGAGTAGTGGAAGGCCTATCATCCAATTTTTCAGCACGTATTACATTCACTTTAGTTTTCTCTTTTCATATTCGTAAATAAATTGTTCGACCAGCTAGCGCTCACCATAGCCAACATCGTTACTATATACTTGTTAGAGTTATATAAGGTATTGATAACTTAAGTACTATACACATATTAACGTTCTATAGACTTATGTAAAAGCATCGGTAAAGTGTAGGCTTTGTACCAAATTTCCACATTCCCTGTATTCTTTACTTGGATCACTATAGTATTATATTTTCACAATTATACATCTCAGTATAACTGTCCGGACCATAAACTTGAAATGAGTAAATGACCATCGATCTCTTTAACTATGTACTTTCCATCATAATTTAAGTTTGTTTATCCAATCAATCCCCTTCCGAGCTGAATTATCACATAACCCATGGAAGAATCCAACCCAAACAAAAAAATTCAAATTCTACTTCAAATTAATGACTTAAGCTTCGTGGTTATCTCGATTATATCAATTAAATAATTGGTTAAGATTTATATATATCTAATATAATCAACTTAATTAATTAATTTAGCCATACAACTATATGATAAGGTTATTATAGTCATTACTCAATTAGTTGTGGATAATCTAGAAGCAGTCAGTTGTGTTTGAATTACTCTCATATCTATTCCTATTTTGTTGTAACAAACTAATGATGTACAACCTTTATATACGGCTTTCATCAATGAACAAATCACGGAGTTTGCAATCTTCATGGTATCAGAGCTATTGAGGCTTAAACAACTCTGCCCTTCTTCTTCTTCTTTTCTTTTCTTTCTTTTCTGCTAAAAACTCAGTTACAACTTCCATTGATAATGGCACCGGCTCCGCTTCTCAATCTGATTCATCCAATTCTCTCCTGTATTCTTCCCTTACCTCCCAAATATCCCAGAAATTAACTCCCACTAATTATCTCATATGGAAAATAGGTCACAAATTAGCAAATCACATAGATTCTTTCTCTATTGTTCCTCCTAAACAGTTACTACCGGTGTCGATAATCCTCCTTTGATTCCTGGGAACAAAAGGATCGACAACTTTTGTCTCTCATAATCTCCTCTCTTTCTGCTACTGTAATTCCACAAATCGTTGGCATCGAGACCACTATTGCCGCCTAGAACAAACTCAACCCTACGATGCCAGCTCTCAAACCCAAATTCTCGATCTAAAACAACGTCTCTTTCATCTTAGCCGAGAAAATGTTAGTATCTTGGACTATCTCCACAAGGCCAAATCCATTCAAGATGAACTTACAACTTTATAAAAGCATGTCCCCGAAGAAGATTTTATTGCCACCATCGTAGAGGGGTTTGGTTCTGTTTATAGGCCCTTCACTCGAGCATTAAGTTCTCGATATAAATCCATTTCTTTTGATGATTATATGTGTCTTTTTCTTTATAAGGAAAGACAATTGGATCAAGATAATTTGATTCCCTCCTTTACTTCGTCTGTACATTATACTGCTTGCACCAATAGGCGAGGAATGGGCTAAGGACGAAACAATTTTACTGCTCCCTCTTTAGGTCGAGGAATTCTGCATCTGCCACAGATAAGCCATGCAATTGGGAATGCTTCTGCCCCCTCTTGACGTCTCAACCATTGTCTGCTATAGCTGCAAAGGCAATGGTCATATATCCAAGCAATGTCCCTCTCCCTGATTCAACTGTAACACAAGAGCCGATTTTAAACCATCATCAAACATGGCTACTACTTCACACTCCAGCTCCACTAATTGGCTTCTAGACTCAGGTGCAACTCACCATATTACATTGGATTTGGGAAATATCCATGTTCATAGTGAATACAATGGCCTTGAAGAAGTTGTTGTAGGTAATGGTCATTATATTCCTATTCCTCATTAACCTGTGCTAATCCTATTTCTATTGAATTCTTTGCTAATAACTTGGTTTTGAAGGATTTGAAGACCAAGAAGGAGATCTATCGGGGAATCACTATAAATGGGCTCAACATCATGTCACTTCCATCTCCAAATCAATCTAAAATAAAAGCTTTCAATACTAGTCTTTCTTTATGGCATGCCCGATTAGGACATGCTAGTTTTCCTATTGTTAAGAAAACAATTGCCTTGAATAATCTTGATGTTGATCTTAATAAAAATTCTGATTCTCCATTTGATTCTTGTTGTGTTAGTAAGGCTCATCACCTTCCCTTTCCTACTTCCTCTTTTGTTGCCCTTAACCCTCTTGAATTAATTTGTTCGGATGTTTGGGGTCCTGCTCTAATAACATCACATGACAATTGCAGGTTCTATGTGTTATTCTATAATCACTATAGCAAATTTTGTTGGCTATTTTTTGTTCGCTATAAATCGGAAGTGTTGAGTGTGTTTATTAAGTTTAGAACTCTTGTTGAAAAATACTTTAATCGTCCCATCGTTAATTTTTAATCCGATTAGGGTGGAGAATTTCAAGCATTAACAAAATATCTTAATACTAATAGGATCAATCAACGTGTTTCGTGTCCATACACCCCGAACAAAATGGGTGTGCGAAACGAAAGCACCATTATATTGTTGAAACCGGTCTTTCCTTATTATCCCATGCTAAGTTGCCTAATCAATTCTGGACATATGCTTTTGACTGTGCCATGTTTATAATTAATCGTTACCTTCCAAACTTCTCAATTATACAACTCCATATGAAAAATTATTTAGAAGTGTACCTGACTATAACATGTTTCGCCCCTTTGGTTGCTTATGTTTTCCGTGGCTTCGGCCCTATAATTCGAACAAACTGGTTCCACGCTCTCGTAAATGTATCTTTCTTGGTTATAGAAAAATTCACAAGGGATATAAATGTTATGACTTACTTAACAATAAAATGTTTATCTCACGCCATGTTGTTTTTTATGAACATGAGTTTCCCTACTCAATATTGTCGCGTGAAGTACATCATGAGTCTATTACCTATCAGCCTGAAGTGCCAATATTAGTCACATTTCCAGCCACGAAACACCCATTCACAACTATACCTTCCACTGCACCATGAATAATTCGACCTACAAATCCTATTCGGGACATTATGCCTTTTTATCCACCAACTCAAAATTGACCCACCACTACACTAGGCCCATCCAACTCAAATACTCTCCCAACTCTCTCCACTTTGCCCACTTTACCTATTCATATTGACCTCCCTCCCATACAAACACGCTTTTCCCCAGACAATTTCACATCTCCAATTAATAAAACAATCCCTTTGCCTTCCTCCCTTACTGAGCAGCTTCCCCAACCCACCTTACCACCATTTCAAACTCACCCCATGGTAACTAGAAAATAGTTCAGATCCTTACCAACTAAAGCAATTTAAGCCGCAACTGACCAAGCCACCTCGACATCCCATACAAAAGCTGTGATGAGTCATGAATGGTGGAACGCTAAGCGTGAAGAGTATAATGCTCTTATTACCAACGAGACATGGGAACTTGTTTCGGCAATTGAAGCTGAAAACAAAATTGGATGTTTATGTGTGTTTCATCGCAAGCTATGAGCAAACATTCAGCCCGGTAATAAAGCCCACTACAAAGCACGACTTGTGGCCAAAGGATTTCATTAACGAACTAGTTATGCCTATGAGCAAACATTTAGCCCGGTAATAAAGCCCACTATAATTCGTTTGCTTTTGTCAATTGCTATTACAAACTCTTGGATGGTGCAGCAAATTGATGTTAGTAACGCCTTTTTACATGGTACCTTAGATGAAGTCGTTTATATGGAACAACACCCCTGACTTTATCAATTTGGATTATCCTACTCATGTTTGCAAATTGAAGAAAAGCTTGTATGGCCTTAAGCAAGTCCCACGCATGTGGCATCGTTGCTTAACACAAGCACTTTTATCTCTTGGTTTTGTATGCTCTAAAGCGGACACGTCTCTCTATTATTTTCAATTGCAAAATGTTCGAATGTTTTGTTTGCTTTATGTGGATGATATCTTGATTACAGACAATTATAACACATCAATTGTAAAATTAATCAAGCAACTTCAAAGACGCTTTGCCATTCGCGATCTCGGCAAGCTCTCCTATTTTTTTGGCCTTGAAGCTACTTGGGGGGATTCTTACCTACATTTGTGTCAACAAAAATACATCTTTGATCTCTTATTCAAGAGTAAGATGTATGATTCTAAGGGTATTTCAACCCCATCTTGCACGAGTACCAAGCTTAGTTGTGGTGTTGGTGAGCCATTTTTTTACCCAGGCTTGTATAGAAGTATCATTGGAGGGTTTCAATATACAACAATCATAAGACCTGCCATTAGCTTCACAGTTAACAAAGTCAATCAGTTTATGCACAATCCCACGATTGACCATTGGAAAGCCGTAAAGCTAATTCTACGATATCTCAATTCGACTCCCTCTCTTGGTATACATTTTCGTTGAGGTATGACATTTGATATTGTTGTTTTCTATGATGCAAACTGGGGAGGCGACAGTGATGATCACAAATCCACTTCTGGATTTACTGTCTTTGTTGGTCCAAATTTGGTTTCTTGGCGCTCCCGAAAATAGCACAATGTCTCCCGATCCACCACTGACGCTGAATACAGAGCTCTCTTGCCTCTAAAGTCTTATGATTGAATATGCTTATGCATGAAATTAGATATAGCTCTTCCAAAACTCCAATCATTTGGTGTGATAATCTTGGGGCAATGTATTTGATCGCCAATCCCATCTTCCATGACAGGTCAAACATTTGGAAATTGATTTCCATTTTGTCCGTGACAAGGTCGCACAAAAAGCACTTCGTGTGTGTTACATTTCAACACTTGATCAAGCTGGTGACATTCTTACTAAGCCTTGACCAAATCAAGGTTCCAATTATTACGGTCCAAATTGACAGTGTCATCAGTGTCAAATTGAAGGGGAGTGATAAGGTTATTATAGTCATTACTCAATTAGTTATAGATAACCTAAAAGCAGTCAATTGTATTTGAAATACTCTCTTACCTATTCCTATTTTGTTGTAACAAACTGATAATATACAACCTTTATATACGACTTTCATGAGTAAATTACACCAATGGTACCTGAAATATACCCCAACTCACACTTTGGTACCTGAATTACATTTTGTCTCAAAAATATACCTGAAGTATGGATGACCGGACAATTTAATACGTTTAGGCAGTCATTAACCGGTCAACCCTAATTTTGACCAGTCAACCCGAATTTTGACCATTGTTAATTAAAATTTTGACTATTTCCTCTATCTTAGTTTCTTTCTCTCTCCCCCCTCCCTTCTCACACACACTCTCTCTAGTTTCTCTCTCTCCTCCATTCTCTCTTTCTTTCTCTCTCCTCTATTCTCTCTCTAAAATTTTGAAGTTCCTGCTGTTTTATTTTATTGATCTTTACATTGGATTATTGCTGGTTTGTTTTATTGATCTTAAAATTGGATTTGATACAAGATGATCTTTAAATTGGTTTTGTTTTACTTCTGTTTTGTTTTATTGATCTTAAAATTTTAACGTTGCTGCTTTTTTCAACCATTACAAGAACTTTAATGAACCTTTTTCAACTTTAATTAACTTTTTTCTGTTTCCATCATTCTCGACCCAACGATTCTCATCTCTTCCTTTCACGATTGAATTACAAATTTCTTATTCTGTCATTTTCTCAATTGTTCCAAAATTGGCTGCATTATTTTTTACACTGGATAGGAAAAGTTCCACCATAGTTCAACTAGTAGAGTAAAGTTTGTTGTGAATGAAGCAGATAATACAACTCAAAATCTCACCACTATATCCGAGTATCTATCTGCAGCAAAAGGAGTTGCAGTTGATCAATTTTTTCTGCATCCTCATCGGAGACACCATGAAAAGAGATTGTGCTATTAAAATTAGTGACGAATCAAGAGAAGAGGTTGTTGAGAGATTAAGATAGAGTATGTTGAAGATATCAATGGAGAGAGAGAGAGTCGTGAGAGAGAGAAATTTAGGATGTAAAAAGATAGAGAGTTGCTTGTTGACAGGGAAGAAATTAAAGGGTATTTTGGTAAATATGTAAACATTTAAAAAGTCAAATAAATGGTTAAATTCGAATTTACTGGTTAGTGCCTGTTAAAATTACTAAATTGTCCGGTCATCCATACTTTAAGTATATTTTTGAGACAAAATGTAATTCAGGTACCAAAGTGTGAGTTAGGGTATATTTCAGGTACCATTGATGTAATTTACTCCGACTTTCATCAATGAACAAATCACTGAGTTTTGCAATCTTCACTATAAACATTAACGGTAAAGTAATTAATCACTAGACAAATTATATTAATTTTATTTTCTGGAATAAAAACAGAAATAAAATAAAAATGACTCGTGCATGTGTTGGGGACAAATCAGATTCGTCCTTGATGCACCTAGGTCAGCAGCAGAATGTCGACCCTGGGCTCTTGCAACGTATGCCGTAGGACCTGAACATTAGCTACAACTATTGTTCATGTAAACCTTTTTTTATTATTATTATTATTTAATTAAAACCTTTTTAATTCAGCTAACTACTAACCCGAAATACAAAATTAAATTTTCAAAATGTGAAGTTATAATTCCAAAAACATATAAAATCAAATTTTATAAAGATCAGTATAATCCTCCAACGATCTAATAAGTAATCTGTAGCTCAATTACACCGAATAGCGTAAAATGTAATCCTACTCTGATATCACTATTAGGGAATACACAATAGAATATTTAAATTTTGTATAAACTATTTCTTTAACCCGAGGAAAAAATACTTTCGTTATTTGATAATAATATTTAGAACGGTTCAAAAAGCATAAACGATTTACCTTTTTTAAGCTATCTATGTTTGTGGAGCGTACCGAGGAAGATCGAACAAACTTATATCAATTCAATAAAAGAATTTCAACTTGTTAGCACCTGAAGTAGAATACCTCTAACGGTAATCCACACGAACCAAAAGCGAAGATCAAAACCCGAAAGTAAAGCGAGTGTTTCAGTTAAGAGTAATTGTGCGAGAAAATTAGGGCAAGAACAAAAATAATTTTCGACTATTGGTAGTGTGTTTACCGAATTCCATGTATATAGGGGGATATATAAGCTTTCTTTTTATTAGCTAATTAATCCCCTATTCATATGAGGTTTAGCTAAAAAAAATAGGAATTAGAATAACTAATTATTCCTAACATTATAATATATATATATATATAGTTAGTTAGTTATAAATACTTAATAGAACAAATATTTATATTTCCAATTTGGATTTTAACTAGGATAATTAATTTATAGATAATTATAGTCTAACTAGTCAAAATCCCGCGCGTTGCGCGGGCAATGAAATATGCTTAATTAATTTTATGATTGATAGTTTAAAATATTATGCTAATGTTTTACTTTTTATTTTATTTTTCAATAATGATTTTTTTTTACATTATTTTACTCGTAATAAGATTTAAGTCCAATTGATATAAAAAAAACTATATTATTATTATGGTATATATATGTATATAATTATATATTGTTATTATATAATATACTTAGCAATTTCAAGTTTTAATAATATAATATTCAAAGTTTTAAAAATTAATAATATCATACTTAAAAATTTTATTTTTCTATTTGGATAAATTAAATTTGGAAGCTATTTCTATTTCTATAAACTCTTCCTATTAATTTATTAGTTGAAAACTGTATTTATAAATTAGATGCCCCGCTCAATTGAATCCTAATGATCAAGTTATATTTGGACATTCATCATTAGATTTAACTCTACCATAATACCACGACTCTTAAATTAGATAATTGAATAAATAGTTAACAGATTTTATTTATTTTTAATTATTAACTTAATTAATCTCTAAAAATAAGGAACCATTTAGCAAAGGAGAGAAAAATAAACATCATCTATGCTACCACTTGTTGAACTTGTTGAACGATCTTCTTCAACTTCGCCAGACAAAAAAAATTCACGCCTTTCTATAACTTCGCCGGATAAAGGATACCTTGAAGCAAAATTGCAGAAATCATGTTAACCAAAAAGTACTATCCAATACATCCATTTATGGGTATTGATGATTGAATGAAAAGTAGATGCACTTATGTGTCTGAATTTTAAAAAACATGGATGAACAGTCTTCACCACCTAACAATCTTCTTCCATGAAAAACTTCATGATTCTTCGAGATGGTAAAAGCTTCAACAATTGCATCACCAAAATGAGAGAAAAATTAGAATCCAAAAAATTCTGAACTTCATCTAATAGATTGTGAGAGAAATGATGAAGTTGAGATGGAGAAGCGCAGATTCACCCAAATCTGCAGAATTTTTCAGATAACATAAACAGTTTAATCCTAGAATCCCTCATTTAACATACATTGAACAAACAATTAAATGATGATAAACAAAATGGAAAAAATTGAAGCACACCTGTGAAGCAGTCATTGTATTTGTACTCTGAATGGAGATTTGGAGCTGCTAGGATCTTCTAGAAAGCACATCTCATACCTAGGAAAAAAAATCAAATCAACTAGTGTAAGGATCAATCAATCCAATTTAGAAGGGATTGGATATTTAACACATTTTAATATTAATTTGTTGATTTCGTGGCATAAACCAACCTGGCAATTAATTCTTCATAATCATGTATCTGATTGAACACCAACTTCAAAACTTCAAGATCCAATCCTTAAAAACAGTAAAAGAAAACGTTGCAAACTCAAAACATGATGCAAGAGGAAAATATAATTGACAGAAAATAAGAGGAACTTTTGTATACATTGTCTTGGGTTTATGAGCATACAATCATCTTGACATTTTATAAAGAAACGTGGAAGGCAAAAAAGACAGGAACGAACAAACTCAATAGGTGCAAAGACAGTTAAAAGACAAATTCCATAGAATGTGCTTTCAAGGATTAAACCACCTAATCAACAAAATTAATTCAATATCTATACTAATAATGAAAAAATTAGAGAAATTTACAAAATACTCGACAGAAAAACATTTTGTACAGGAGAAGAGATATCATTCAAGAAAATTGTTGCTGATCTGAGATTTGAGCTCCTGATATGCGATCTTCATTCACACATGATGAGAAGCAATCGTCTTGAATTTGTAGAGAAACTCGTCCATGGAAAGAGATGGCAACGACATGAAGTTTTAGGGTTCAATTCACCATCAACTGTCTTAGGCCGAGTAACTCTTTGAGAATTAATTAAAATTCTGATTTTTGTTCGTCAAGCTTGAGAGATATATACTCCAAGATTGTGAAATGGCAAATAAATATGGAAGAGAATGAGACAGGACAGAGAAGGAGGAAACTTTAAAGAGAATGAAAGATAAACCGCTGAACATTAAATGAAGAGTATATTTTGGATTATTGTATCTATCCCCGCTGAACATAAAATGAAGTATATTTTGGATTATTGTATCTATGCCACATCAGCAAAACCATGTCTAAAATTCTCTTTAAATTTTCTCTCTGCTCTTCTTATTATATATAGTATAGATTATAATTACAGTAAAAACAATTAAAATAAATAACCTAATATAATCTATATATTTCGATTTTTCATTTTCCAACTTAAGGGGGGTGTTGAGATATTGTTGGGCTGTTATTTCCTTATTTTTCCAAATTAGGCATTTATGGATGTTGGGGGTAAATGTAATTTTTATATTTATTTATGTTTTTATCATAGGTTATAATTATAACCTAAGTTTGCTAATTGTCACATTTATTCGTATACAAACCATAAGTTATAATTATAACCTATAGTTTGTCATTTTTATTATTTTGATGTAAAAATAAAGGAAATAAAAAGAAAAATAAAAGAAATATAAAATATAAAATAAGAAAAAAAAGTAGTCAAAAGAAAAAAAGAAAGTGGGATTAGTGGGTGATAAGTAGTGGGTTAGTGGATGACCAAGTGGAAAATGCCACTAAACTAACTTCTTTAATGCAGGAAATCCGAAATAGGCCACTGGTCACTTTTGATTAATTTTTCGACAACCTAAACATTCAAGAACTTCAGAAGCGAGCTTGGATCCATCTTCAGCAGCACCATAGGACGAACACAAAGAGAGCAGGAATTTTCCGAAGTCACCTGCAAAAACACAAGCAATTTCGGGTCAACTCACAACAACCACATTGAGGCCTAAAATTAAGGAACCACTACTCCATTTTGTGCTTAGTGTAGTCATGGAATGAGTAGTGGGTAAGTGGGTGTTTAGTGGGTGAACCTGAAAGTCCGCCCGCCTTCGATCAGTTGTGGAAGTTGAAGGCCCCTCAGCAAAATAAGACGTTTGGTTGGCTTTGCATGCATAATAGGATTCTTACTAATGCTGAGCATCGGCGACGACACTTGACGAATGTAAGATCTTGCGAAAGGTGTACTAATAACGAAGAATCTATTGCGCATGCTTTACGAGATTGTCCAATGAGCACCAAAATTTGGAAAGAAATCATCCTAGGGTAGTGGTGGAGTGCCTTTTTCGCGGTTGATCAGGTAAATTGGTTTCAGAATTTTTTTGAGAGGCCGGATGGAGCCTTTGGCCTTAGCAACTGGAAGGAAGTGTTCTTGATAGCTACGGCTACGCTGTGGGAGTGGCGGAACAAAAGGCTCTTTCAACCTGATTTTTCTATGCCTACGATGGGGGGCGAACTGATATACAGAAAAGTAATGGAAAACGAAAGGTGTTGGCACGCTCTCAACGTAAACAAAGGCAGCAAACCCTTGTTTGATTGATGGCTCTGCTGGTGCAGACCCCCGACGGAGTTTTGGAAATTAAACACTGATGGTTCGCGATAGGGAGAAGCGAATCTTATTTCTGTTGGTGGTCTGATCAGAAACAGTGCTGGTGTGTGGATTAGGGGATTCGTGCATAACATTGGATCCGGGAGTTCTTTTGAAGCTGAGATATGGGGCATTATTACTGGCCTCCGTGTTGCTCTTGAGGAAGGCGCGCGTCTGCTCGAAGTTGAGTCGGATTATGCGAAAGTTGTGGCCTTTATAAATAACCATTGTCCCCCTCATCACCCTGCTCGTGCACTAATACGGCAAGTCCAGTGTCTTTTGGACAAATTTGAGGTGGTGAAGATCTCCCACGTCTTTCGTGAGATGAATAGATGCGATGATTTCCTTGCTAATAGAGCTGCTAGTTGCGAGATTGGAATTACCAGTATTCTCCATCCCCCGCCGGACATGGCTCAGTTACTTTCGGATGATTATCAGGGAACTGCGTTTCCCCGTATATTAGCTATCTAGTGTAGCCTTTCTGTTTTTTTTGTTCTGCTGTTCTTTTTCTATTCCTTTCTAACAAAAAAAACCTTTCTTCTTCTTCATTCAGCCCCCCCCCCCCCAATAATCAATAATCAATACAAAAAACTAGTATCAATACCAAATAATCAACACAATTCTTAAATATTCATATCATTCTAGCCAAATTTGGTCCCAATTCGGTCCATATTTCATTCCTAAATACAATTCTCAAGCTTCCGAGCCAATTTCAATCACTAATCCTTGATTTTTCTCATCAATTTTAGCTACAATTAATATAATCTCAAGATTTCGTTCATCAAATTGAACATAGATTTATATCAGCCCCATTTTTGCCCGGTTTTAGCCACTAAAATCATCCCTGATTCGGTATAATTTGCTCTTTTTCGACCAAACACAAACCCGATTCGCTTTTCCTACTCAAGTTCATATCCTAATACTCAATTTCCTAACCAAAATATTAATCTTATCACATCAATCTCAATTTCCAAATATTCAAACCCAATCAATTAAGCCCACTAAACACACATTTTACTCAAGTCAAACATCGGTCTCGGGAGAACGACCTCAGGCAGACACAACGTTTCAACACGACGCTTTGACGCAACGGTTCACCGCTTCGGTTAATTTATTTCAATTGTTTCATTTCAATCTCAATTTCAATCATATTTATTGCTTTTGACATTGTGGATATTAAATTTTCTATTTGTCTTGGCTGTAATTATTCTCATTCGGTTTATTGTAACCCAAAACTCTTATTTTAAAGTAAATACAAAGAAAAAATTCTCGAATTCTTGTGTTTGCTTTATTATTCCTACATTTTTAATTACTAAAAACTATTGGTCCAATTCTATTTAAAGTTGTGCTGACGGCAACTAGGAATCCAGGGAAACATTTTCACAATCCTTGCTTTTCCCGTACAATTGTTTGATTATTAGTCAGTTATCTATTAGACGCAGGCGCATACCTGGAAAACCGTTTTCTTAAACGTAGGTTGAGAACCTAATTCTCTGGCACGCCTGCATTTTTTCCGCACAAGTCAAGGTTGTAAAGGGAATATTTTTGTTACTAAAAAATATCGCCAACAATGGATGAATGATGTAAATAGTCAATAGTCAGACTCACTAGTCAATATTCAATATGTGGAAATTTATTAGCTTTCCTTATTTAGGTTTTTACCTCTTGTATAAATACTTATATCTAATCAATAATAAGCGAAAGTAACATTCTTCAATCCCTCTATTTAAAAAAGAAAATTTAGAAAGTGAAATAAAAATGCCGGGTAATCAAAGTGTATTACTTTTGAAATCAAGAAAACTTGTGAACTTTTTCAATTCAATATTCAAATCGAAGAATAGTTGTATTCCTTGTACTCTTAAGCAGGAGCTGAAATTGAAGTTAACAAGTTGTGTGCCATTTAAACTTTGGTCTCCATCCATGAAAACCGACAGAAGAATGAAATAAGTTGTTAGAGATGTGTTGAGGGAAAACATGGAAGGTGTTGAAGAAGATGGTGATGGTGATTTGGATTTATTTGAAATTGATATTCGAAGCGGTCGTTATTATCAGGAAGATTACGATGATTCAGATTTATTTGAAATTGATCTTGAAAAATATGGTTATTCTGAGGAAGACAATGATGAAGAAAAGTATGTATTAGTTATAATTGTCCATATTTATTTGGTTCAATCTCCTATATTTATTTATTGTGTTTTTAACTAATGTTCTTGGTTCTGATTCACAATATCATAATTATGACTCTAATACTTGAATTTATTTTTAAACATTATCTTTCGTTGTGTTGTGTTTAAAGATGGTTATTAATAATTTTACAAATTAAATCAGTTTGCAGCACTAGAATTAGTGACTTCAATTTCAGTACGTCTGACAAGATTAATAGTTCGATTGATATTGCTATTCAAACTATTAAAGCTTAGAAGCAGTTGAGCGTACTTTAGAAGCACATCAATGAAGACATGTGGTAGGGAACTGCAAGATGAAGAATATCAAAATTCATGTACCAAATAGAAAGATGAAAGAAATTGTCAAGATTTTTTACGAAAACTTCAAACCGGTCCAAACTAACCAATTTATACATCGGCTTGGTTTGTATTTCTCAATCACTTCAATTTGAAATCGAACTAAAAATTAATCAACAATACATATATATATATATATTAGTGATTAGTTGTGTGTACCATTTTTAGAAAACAGTGTAACAATATAAGAATGAAGATTATCTACAAAGTTGATACTAAGAAGTTATTATTTAAATGAATTGGAAAAATGGTTATTGTCTCTCCATTATTTCATTTTAGTTTAATTAAAAATGTGAAATTTCATATTGCGAATTTTAAATTGCAGTATCTATGTTAAATTACAACATAATTAAATTACTATTTTCTTAATGCAATTTGAACTAGAATTTCACAAGTAACCTTATTTTTTGTAATAGTAATTATAAAATGAAATATGTTTAATATATAATACAAATAAAATTATAAAAACTTAAGGATCCCAATGTTGATTTTCGAATAATCCAACGACCTTATAGCAACTTGTCCATCTTTATACGTGGTCAATTTCAAATAAATCCAAATCATCATTGTCATCTTCTTCAACACCTTCCATGTTTTCCCTCAACACATCTATAACAACTTGTTCCACTCTTCTATCAGTTTTCTTGGATGAAGACCAAAGTTTAAATGGCACACAACTTGTTGACTTCAATTTCAGCTCATGCTTAGGGGTATAATGAATACAATTATTCTTTGATTTCTTCGATTTGAACATTGAATTGAAAAAGTTTACAAGTTTTCTTGATTTTAAAAGTAATACACTTTGATTTCCTGACATTTTTATTTCACTTTCTAAATTTCCTTTTTTAAATAGAGGGATTGGAAAATGTTAGTTTCACTTATTATTGATTGAGTATAGGTATTTATACAAGAGGTAAAAACCTAAACAAGGAAAACTAATAAATTTACACATATTGAATATTGACGAGTACGTATGACTATTGACTATTAACATTAATCACCCATAAATTCCTAATTTGGAAAAATAATGAAATAATAGCCCAACGATATCTCAACACCACTGTCAAGTTGGGAAATGGGGAATCAGAATATATAGATTATATTAGGTTAATTATTTAATTTTTTTACTGTAATTAGATTATAAGGGTTAGGCTATGCCTACTTTGTTTTTGACAAAGTAAGCCTATATATATATATATATATATATATATATATATATATATATATAAGGGAAAATTACAAAAACTGGGTCAAATGGGAGGCCCATTTACATATTTAACCCATTTACTAATCTTACTATATATCTAGACTGATTTTATGTGACTTTCCCATAATACCCTCAATATTTACGCGCGGCTCGCTCTATCCTGTCTGACTTCGCATATTCGACCATATGCGAAGCCTGCGAAGCTGATGTTTGGATTTACTTAATGAATTTAGTTCGCATATGCGAAGCCTGCGAAGCTGAAGTTTGTTTTGCTTGATGAATTTAGTTCGCATATGCGAATGCTGGATATGACTTGAAGCTAATTCGCGAAGTGGTATATA
This sequence comes from Euphorbia lathyris, assembly GCF_963576675.1. Lineage (NCBI taxonomy): Eukaryota > Viridiplantae > Streptophyta > Magnoliopsida > Malpighiales > Euphorbiaceae > Euphorbia > Euphorbia lathyris. The sequence goes on from NC_088915.1 coordinate 21,028,955, forward strand.
ACAAAAAATGGCAAACAACAACGGATTCTAACATTTAAATCATAACATTATCAAAATTTACAAGAAGATTGCCACAATAACAACATTCAAATCATAACATTATCAAAATTTACAACAAGATTGCCACAATAACAACATTCAAATCATAACATTATCAAAATTTACAACAAGATTGCCACAATGAACTCTCCTAACGAATCATTTCAAAGTGAACCTAACTAATCCGGTACCAATCTTGAAACGGATGAGTAATCTTGGTGGGCACCGTGAGACACATCCATCCCAAAATGTCTGGACTTCCAGACCTTTTGGGATGGACGTGTCCCACGGTGCACACCAAGACTACTCATCCGATTCAAGATTGGTACCGGATTAAGTTAGGCCCACTTTGAAGATTGGCACCATGGGATGGACGTGTCCCATGGTGCACCCCAAGATTGACAAAACCTCTCCTAACCAACCACTTTAGGAGTGAATGTGTCAGTCTTGGGGAAGTTCATCCCTATACAGGAAGGAAAATCATCTCCCCTGCAGCCTAGTACGTCGCCTTCCAGAAAGGGATATTACGTATTCAACCATCTACAGAAAAAATTAATCGTGTTAGGCAGGGAAAAATACGATTTTGGCTTCGCGAAATGAAGATTAGCGAAGCATGCGAATGTAAATGTGCAGGGTTTTACTTCGCATATCGATGCTTTCGCGAAGTCTGCGAGGTCAGAAACGTGACTATCTACGTTGCATATCATTGCTTTCGTGAAGTCTGCGAGGTCTGAAACATGAGGATCTATTCGCAGACTTCGCGAACTAATCGATTCGCGAGGTAGATCCATACGTTTCAGACGCTTTCTCTTCGCATAGCTTCACGAAATCAACGATTAACGAAGTAGATCGTCACTTTCCAGGCTCGTTCTCTTCGCAAAGCTTCGTGAAACCATCGATTGCGAAGTGAATTCATGCAAAAAACGCAGAAAAAAACTAGATACTTACATTTTTCGTCCCTTTCACCCCGAAAAGCGACAATAACAATATGATAACATGGGAAGAACGAAGGAAATAACATAGAAAAACCATTTCTTTGATGGTAACAAGAAGAAAGAAACCAAACAACGAACAGGAAGATGAAAAACCATGGCTTCGTTTTCTAGGGTTGGGAAGTTGCAGAATCAAGAGATGAAGAGATGAAAAAGAGAAATTCATTGTGATTTTGACTAAATGGTGCAGATTGCGTGCAATTTAAAGGAAGAAAGGAAGATCAAAAGTCTTGAAATCATTAATGCAGGAGCAACTTTTCGCATAACCAAGTAGATAGGGGGAGCGGCGATTCGCATAACCAAGGAGTGGTGGAAGTGTGAAGGTTAGGGGTATTATGGGAAAGTCACACAAAATCAGTCTAGATATGTAGTAAGATTAGTAAATGTGTTAAATATGTAAATGGGCCTCCCATTTGACCCAGTTTTGTAATTTTCCCTATATATAACGGTTAGTTTCTAATATAAATACTTAATAGATTAAATATTTATATTTCCTATTTGAATTTTAATTAGGAGTTATAATCCAATTACAATTACAGTATAAAAAACAATTAAAAAATTAACCTAATATAATCTATATATTTCGATTTCCAATTTTCCAATTTGAGGGGGTGGGGGTGGGTCGGGGGGGTGTAGAGATATTGTTGGGCTATTATTTCCTTATTTTTCTAATGATTAATGTAATTAACATATGGGGGGAGGGACAATTGTTACACTCATATTTATTTCGGGCCAAATTTATAATTATAAGTAAATTAAGGTCTAAATAAATAGCTAGAGTCATTAGAGATGACGTGGCATTCTTTATTAATTTTAAAATTTTAATAAGTTTATGGTTAATTAATTAATTAATCAAAAAATTATTATAATTAAAATTAATTAGCTGGGAATTTGAAGGAAAGTGGAATAAAGGCAGTTAGTTCGAAGTTCAAGATGTCTTAGACGTGATTTGAGTTTTCAAAGTGGTAGAAGGTAGTTTTTGAATCAAGTAGCAGTACATGGAAGCAGTTATATGGATGTGAGATAGTTCTGGAAAGTGACAGAACATGGAGAAAGAGCAGTTGCAAGGGATCAACTATAAAATGAAGAATGAACAGAGTTTACAACCCAACCAACCAATCAAACAAACAAACTCAAATTAAACCAACCTCTCCCAAACAAAGTCAATCAACAACTTCACAATTTCAGAGTTGTTTTGCATTCCATTTTAATTTCAAAACTTCCTTTGTAATTAAAATTTCTAATAATCAAATTACTTTTTTCAGCAAAGTGCATTTCATTTTTACCAATTTCCGTTTACTTTGGCAGCTTGTTTTAATTAGATTTCTATTCCATAGAGTTAATTGCGAGCCTAGCTTTTTCGCCATTTTAGGTTTCACATTCGCTGATTAGAACTCATTTAGTTTCGCCAATTTTTTTTATAAGTTTTTTAAAAAACTTTATGGTATGCTCAATTCTGTCTTTACAAAAAAAAAAGCAAGAAACACTAACTTATTATTCTCTTAATATGATTTTGAAATTATCACATTTTCGAATAATCACTTAATGTATAAAATGATACAAATTTAATCATAACATTTCCAAGTAACATCAATTTAGCTACATATTACTGAAAGTTTGAAAATGTTAATTTAACGGTTAGAGTTAAATTTAGACTATTTGATACGTTAGTCCCAAATCTGTATTTCACTTGTTATATTTGACACTTATCTCCCTTAGTTTTAGAGGTGCACGTGGTCGGTTAACTAGTCCATTAAGGTTAATTCGGTCAGCTAACCATTTGGTCGTTTTTTCTTAAAATACTAACCATTAGTCCATTAAATTCGGCTAACGACTAATCGATTAACCAATTATTTTGGTCGGTTAACCTTTTATTTCAGTTTCTAACCATTAGTAAATAAAAATAAAAATAATAAAAAAATTCTAATTTTTATTGTGAATGGGATGACGAGTCTATAACGAGTTAAAGAGATTAACGACAGAAAATGAGATGTACGTGCATTGTGTCTGTGTGGACTATGGACTGAAGAGTGAAAGATGTGAAGAAAGGGGCGACAGAAACTGGAAAAGATGAACTAAATAAAAATATGATTCAAAACAAAGAAATGAAAAAAATAATCTGTGGATAAATTGTATAAAATAACAAATATTTATTTTTATTTATCAGGACAATATTGGATATTAAACTTATATTTTAATTCGCATAAACAAATTTAGCACAAACTAAATCTTGTTTCTATTTAGTCAACGCATGATGTATCTAGCCAAGAGTGAGAATAAAAGCAAAATTATTTCTCATTTGTATAATTTGTTTTATGTAAAAAAAAAAAAAGATATATGAGGTATTGTCTACATCTTACTTTGAAAAAGATAATAATTATATATTTAGATAACTACTTAATTAGATAAATGTAACTAATTAGGTAACTAATTACTAATTGGGTTGTTTAAAATATAAATGCATTATTGGTCACTGAACTTTTATGATTGTGTAAAAATGGTCACTCAACTTCAGTTTGTGTCGATAAAACCATTTAACTTTGAACACTGTCTCAATTAAGTCACTCTGACGACTTTAAGAGCAAAAAGACATTGAAAAAGTAACATGTTTACCATATCAATAGTAGTCAACTTTCATGGCCGTTGAAAATGACACTTGACTGTCTTCAAGTTGACACATGACTGCCACCTAACTGACTTAATCGACATGTGTTAGTTAGATGGAAGACATATGTTGTTTCGGCCAGTTAGGTGTAAGACACATGTCTTTCAGCCAACATTTGACTACTGTTAATGAGGCAGCTACGTCATCCGGTGTCCTTTTGCTTTTAAAGTCGTTGGAGTGACTTAATTAAGACAAAATTCAAAGTTTAATGATTTTATTGAGACAAATTAAAGTTGAGTTACTATTTTGAGACAACTATCAAAATTCAGCGACTAATGGTGCATTTAGTCCATTACTAATTAGTATAGTTGGATAAAATATAATTATATATAAAAAATATAAACGTAAATAAATATATATATATTTTAATATTAATCATAGGTAGAGATGAAGCTAGCCAATGTGAAGAGAAGAACTTTGGGCCATGGATGCTGGCCAAAAGGTCGATCCGAAGAAAGCCACGTGCTAATGCTACTCGGAATCAAGTTCCAGATATCAGCAAGGAGATGAACTCTCTCCAGATTGCTTATGAGATTAAGGCTAGGCCTCCTGTTATTAAGAGTGGTGCTGGTGTTGACTCAGTTTCTGGTTCATGATCTAGATTCGGAGCCCTATCTCTTGAGGATGGCCATGATTCAGATTTACCTATTGAGCATATGGAGTTAAGTATGCCTGGCCTTGAGTCTGCTGAGCCAGCTACCATCCTCAGTGACTCTATTAATTCTCTCTTCGATCCCAAAGCTTAGGCTAAGGGGAAATCCCAGATCACTGGCTCGACAGGGAAAGCAAAGCTTAATGAGGTTAGTGTCCTGCATCCTCTTGTAGATCCCTTAATTGGTAAGTCTATAGGAGTTAATAAGTTACCTTTGAAGAAACCTAAGGCTAACCTTAAAAAGAACTTTGGTTCTTTTGATTCTTGGGATAAAAGAGGGCCGGCTGGCACCTCTTTTAGGCTCTCAGGAGCCCCGAATAAATACCTGCTCTAGGGTTTGGGCCTGTGATCAGTTGTCTTCCTTCTGATGGACTTTTTTGTTTAGAATGTTAGAGGTGCGGCTAGCAAGGCGACCCGTATCCATGTTAATGATCTTATTAAGCAATTTAATCCTTCTTGTTTTGCTCTTCTGGAAACCAAGGTTAGTGGTTCTCAAGCAGATGAGGTGGTTAAAAAGTTTAAAAATTGGAAGTGTGTCAGGTCGGAGGCGACTGGTCGAGCAGGGAGGATTTGGCTTTTTTGGAAGCCAGGTCGTGTTAATATTGATATTATTACTATCGATAATCAATTCATTCATAGTAAGGTGTGTTATCCTAGCAACAATCCTTTCTTTATTTCCTTTGTCTATGCCGATCCGGTCCTGACTAACCGAAAGAGGCTTTGGGAGATCCTGTACTCTATTAGTACGAACATGGTGGATGCTTGGTTGGTTGCTGGTGACTTTAATGATATTGCCCTGATGAGGGATCAGAAAGGGGGGGGGGGGGGTAATCATTATATCAACCGGTGACTTAACCATAAACAGAATATGGATCTTTGCGGGCTGTCGGACCTGGGTGCGGCTGGCCACAAGTTTACTTAGAAAAGGAATAGCGTGTTTGTTCAGTTGGACAAAGTTTATGCGAACGTGGCTACGATCTATAGATTTCCCGAGGTAAACGTGCTGAACCTCCCTTTTCGCCACTTTGACCATTGTCCTATCCTTGTTAAGCTGGTTAAAGGTCATTGGCTCAAAGGGAATAGACATTTTAGGTACCTTGTTGCTTGGGATACCCATCCTGAGTTCAGAAATTTTGTTAAAGATAATTGGCAACCCCATTCTAATGTTCTCCTTGCTGCTGAGGAGTTTAGAAGGAATGTGGTGGGATGGAATAAAAACATCTTTGGCCATATTATCCGAAGAAAAAATAAACTTTTAAGGAGGATGGAAGGCATTCAACGCTGTTTGGAGATCCGTTTTGACCACAGTCTAAATTGTCATCTTAGATCTCTCCAGAACGAGTTGGAAGCGGTGCTTAGACATGAAGAGCTCCTTTGGTTCCAGAAATCTAGGAAGGCTTGGATTAAGGACGGTGACCGAAACACCAGATTCTTCCACATTTCTACTATTATTAGAAGGCAGAGGAACCAGATCGATGCTATTAAAGACTCCAATGGTGACTAGATTTATAAGGAGGAAGATATTCGTCGCCTTGCTCTTGATTTCTATAAAGACCTCTTTAAAGAGGAAGATGTGGTTCTGGACAAAGCCCATTCCGGGGTCACCTTTCCTAGGCTGGAGGAGGATGCTATTAAAGAAGCTTTTCATCCTATCGACCAGAAAGAAATTGATATTGCCTTCACCAGTATTAGAGCTACTAAGGCTCCAGGGATCGATGGTATTCCTGCTAGTTTCTACCATAAACACTGGGACACGGCGAAGGAATGTGTCTACAACTTTATCTTTGGAGTTTTCCGCGGTTCCAACGATATTAGCCTGGTGAACAAAACCCTCCTGGTTCTGATCCCTAAGGTTGAAAAGCCCTCCTCCTTTTTACAAATGAGGCCGATCAGCATGTGCAATGTGTTATACAAAGCTATCACTAAGATTGTGGCTAATAGGCTCCGGCGTATCCTTCATGAGATTATTAGCCAAAATCAAGGTAGTTTTGTTCCTGGTAGGCAAATGATGGACAATGTGGTTATTGCCCAGGAGATGGTTCATTCCATGAAAATGAGGAAAGGTAAGAAAGGGATCGTGGCTCTCAAACTTGATCTGGAGAAAGCATATGATCGTTTAAACTGGAGCTTTCTTATGGATAGCTTAAGGAGAGCTGGTATTCCTGAGAACTGGAGGAGATTGATTGAGGGTTGCGTTTCTTCTCCTGTTTTCCAGGTTTTGATCAGTGGAGATATGTCTGATGAGTTCTCTCCTTCAAGGGGTATCCGTCAAGGAGATCCTATGAGCCCCTTCCTTTTTGTGATAGCTATGGAAAGGCTGGCTCACCTAATTCAAGAGGCTGTGAGTAAGGGGATTCTCCATCCTGTGTCCATTAACAAGTTTTGCCCTCCTATTTCCCATTTGTTCTTCGCTGACGATGTGATGATCTTTGTGGAAGGGAATGAGGAGCAAGTAGGTGTGGTCATGGATATCCTTAATTGCTTTTGCGCCGCTTCTGGCCAGAAGATCAATGTCCACAAGTCTCGGATGCTTTGCTCTAAGAACATGGATAGAAGCATTTGTAAAAATCTTAGCGATCTTTCTGGCATCCCTCTTACTCACTCCTTGGGCAAGTATCTTGGGGTCCCCCTCCACAGCGACAGAGTTTCCAAAGCCTCCTTTAAAGAGACTCTGGATAAAACTAATGGGTTGTGTGCTAGTTGGAAGGCCAATTCTCTCTCCTTGGCAGGCCGTCTAACCGTAATTCAGTCTGTCAACTGCGCGGCTCCCAATCATATCATGCAAGCCTGTAATTTGCCTGAGCCGGTTCTCAATGAGCTTGAAAAAATCAACCGGCGTTTCCTTTGGGGAGAGTCTGGAGAGGGAAGGAAGATTCACCTTGTCTCTTGGAATGAGATCTGCCAGCCTAAAAGCAGGGGGGGTCTTGGCATTAGACAAGCTAAGGACAACAACAAAGTTTTATTAATGAAGCTCCTCTGGAGAATGTGGCAAATCCCTTCTTCTCTTTGGGTTCGTCTGCTTTGTGGCAAGTATCGAAAGGACAAAATCTTTGGGGGCCCTAAGGAGAGAATTGTCAATTGTTCTTTCCTTTGGAAAGGGCTCAGTGCTGTGTTTGCTGAATTCTGCTCGGGGGTTGGCCTGGAGGTGGGTAATGGTAAGTCCATAAGCTTCTGGTATGACACCTGGATCGGAGATAAACCACTTATAGATGTTTGTAGCTCTCCCCCGCATAGCAATATCCGCAACTGGAGGATTGCTGATGTGGTGGACTCTGATGGGGACTGGATTTGGTCTAAGTTTGATACCTTCTTGAGCCTGGATACTTTCCTCATAATCAGGGGAGTTAAGATTAGTAATCTTGAGGAGGACAAGGATAGGCATTGCTGGGCCCTGACTAACAATGGAGCTTACTCTTGCAAATCTTCCTTTGAAGCCTTTACTCTCGACAGATCCGGCCCTCTCTCGGATACTTGGAAATCCATTTGGGCTTTGAAAATCCCTTACCGAATAAGGAGCTTCCTGTGGCTAGGAGTTAAGGACAGGTTGCTTACTAATTCGGATAGACATAGACGACATTTTGCGGATTCAGGAGCTTGCAGTAGATGCAGAGGCCAAGTTGAAACTCAAAGGAGGTTTGGCAGAAAGTTCTCCCGCACCACATTCTCCCCTCCTTCTTTGCCCACTCTGAGAATGACTGGTTCTCTAATGGGGTTAATGGAAAGTTACTGGCTAACATGGAGCAGAGAAACATTTTCTTTGCTATTATCTGCCACCAACTCTGGAAATGGAGGAACGAGGAGATCTTTGGTGAGAAGATTGTTTTTATTCAGAACTTAACCGAGTTCTTCTCGAAAAAGCTCCTTACTATTACTGAGAGCTTCAAAGGGGACCCCCTTGCCAAATCTACCTAGAATAAAGAGGTTCACCTTGTTGGTTGGTGCAGGCCGAAGGATGGGATGGTGAAGTTGAACACGGATGGCTCCTGCCTCAACAATGGAAGAGTCGCGGCTGGAGGTGTTCTCAGAGACGCGGGGGGTGCCTGGTTGTCTGGGTTCACCCATAACCTGGGTTTGGGCTCATCTTTTTCAGCGGAGCTTTGGGGTATTCTTTCTGGAGTCAAGCTTGCCAGAAATCTGGGTATTAAAAGGCTTGTTGTGGAGTCTGATAATAAGGAGGCAATTAGTATGATCTCTAATAATCATGCTATTTGTCTTAGTAGCCAGAACCTTATCAAAGCTATCAGAAGTCTTGGCTCCTCCTTTGAGTCCTTAGAGTTTAGCCATATCTTCAGAGAACAGAATCGGATTGCGGATCGCTTGGCGGCGGCTGGGTATGAGGGGATGTTAGTTGTTACCACCCTGATCCTCCTATCTATCTTTCGTCTCTCGTTTTAGAGGATAAAGTTGGGATTAACTGCTGATCCACGCTAGTTTTGTTTTCGTGTTGTTTTTTCTTTCCCCGTTTCTACCCAAAAAAAATTGACATTTGATCGGTATAGCCATTAATAACTGTTTTTAAAATTAAAAATCGTACGGTTAACTTTTTTTTTGTTTTTTTGTTCGAGTTGGTTTTTGGGTTTCTCGGATGGTTGAATCACGAACAGAACGCATCATAGTCTAATACGGCGTCGTTAGCAGAGATGCGATGACCTCCAGACTTCTCGAGTTCCAAAAACCTTTCATTATTTGGCGGCAATGATCAATTCGGCATAAATGTGTAGGAGGCCAGCGGTGATCGATCTCATTTCCTCACCCCTTCAGAAGAAATTGTAGAACAAGAAGAAGGAAATAGAAGTACAACTGAACACATATGGGAGTTCAAGGTCTGTGGGACCTTCTGGCTCCCGTCGGCCGCCGGGTATCTGTCGAAACCCTCTCAGGCAAGAAGCTCGCAATTGGTGAGCTTCCAGTTCTCTTACCACTAAACAACATTAATAAAAATTTACAGAATCCCCATTTGACTTATTTGTTTTGTTTGACCATCTTGAAGATGCAAGTATATGGATGGTTCAATTTATGAAGGCGATGAGAGACGAGAAGGGAGAAATGGTAAGGAATGCGCATTTGCTAGGATTCTTTCGACGAATTTGCAAGCTCTTGTTTCTAAGGACGAAGCCTGTGTTCGTCTTCGATGGTGCCACCCCCGCTCTTAAGCGGCGTACTGTGATTGCGAGACGTAGACAGCGTGAGAATGCACAGGCTAAGATACGGAAAACTGCTGAGAAATTACTACTTAATCATGTGAGTTGATTGCATCTAGTAATGAGCTTCAGTTTTGATCAAGCAAATGTGTAGTGTGAGATTATTTGCTAGCTATTTATTTAGAAATTGACTTGGCCGAACCTGTGATGAGGATGCAACTATTGCCTTCATTGGGTGTCATGATTGTTGTAGTTTTGAGGAACATAAACTTGACCTGCTCTGTGTATCACTGTCATGTTGTTCATTGTCTTCTGGCTTCTTGCTAGCTTATAATTTGGTAATTTTTGTTATTCATCTTAATTTGATATGTCCATTAGCAATTCATTTTGTCCTTTTTTTGTCTTTCATTTTTGTGAATAGCTCAAGGCAATGAGACTTCAAGATTTGGCAAAGAGTCTCGAGAATCAGAGGAAAAATCAGAAGAATGATGCTAAGGGAAAGAAGATCCTGGTAGAAGACACCCGTGTGGAGGATAATAATATAGATGAACAAAGCAATACAGAGTTCACTGATGAAGAGATTAATAATCAGGAAAAATTGGATGAAATGTAGGATATTGGTCACGCTTTTAGCAAAATTTTGACTATGGATTAAAAATCTTGTTGACCATTGTAATGAGTTGGTTTAGGTTGGCAGCATCTCTTGCAGCTGAAGAAGATAGGCACTTAAATAACAATTTGTCAACTGCAGCTGTGGTTCCTGATGGGGAGGAGAGAGATAGCGAAGAAAATGAAGAGATCATATGGGTAAACTAATGTCATATTTAAAGCATGATATATTCATATCTTTTTCCTTATCATGCCGTATGTACTTCTTTGTGGTTAAAACTGTTGTTAGATAGACCTGCTTAAAGTGGCTGAATTGTTTTACTGTTTCCTGGAATTGTTAATTTTTGTTTGCTGTATAACTTTTAAATGATTAAGCTATAAAACATAAGCCGAATCTCCAATGATGCAGAAGGTTGAAAAATGATGAATTGTTGGATATTTAATTTGTTTAGTTTCTTAAGCAATTAATTTTTCTTTTATGGAATATTAAGGTTTATAGGTGATCAAGGTTGTTAAACTTTCTTGTGCCCCTGTACTGTATAATTGAGGGGTTCATAAACTTGTATTGTAAAAAGCGAGGTTTTAGAAACCACATGAAATCGTTTTTGAAATAAAAAGTAACATACGGAATATGTTGTCTATGCGTATTTATATAACAGCTCAAATAAATATTAAGATATCGGATTTGAATTTTAAACTAAATGGGTAAACTCATAACACGTATAGAGTTTACTGTTTGAAAATGGTGTTCATTACGCATCTAAATGGTTCTAAATTTTATGTACTTTTGGATCATTTATACAATTAAAATCTGTAGAACAGTAAAGCTCAAAGTCTGTGTATTTTAATAACAATGTGGAGGGTGCTTGCCGTATCATGTGCAAGTTTCTGTTTGAGTGGCAGAAGTGTATTTTTTTTGGGGTTGAAAGAGAATAGGCTTATATGTTAGGAAGGCATTACTATTTCATAGTTGCTGCACATTTTTATTTATTTCTTTTTCACAGCCAGCAATAGATGGCAGTGTGGATCCGGCTGTCTTGGCTTCTTTGCCCACAACTTTGCAATTTGATCTTATGGTAAGTCAGTGTAAGTAAGTTTGCAGGTCCTTATCTGTTTTTTTTTTCCAGCTTTCTTTGCTGACACTTCTGCTGGTTTGGGCGAATCTGATTGTCATAGATGAGAAAGAGGTCAATGGTGGATAATGGAAAAAACAATGGAGTCAATAAGGTTGGTATTTAAAGATTTACATGTACTCAGAATTGAATTGTTCTTAATATGAAATATGTATGCATGATGGCGAAGTGTGAAGATAAGCTGCAAACTCTATCACTGTCACTGACATTACTAGAATTGCATTTTGGATTTGATTTTAGCATCACCAATTTATGTGATTCCTAGTTTTGTTTTTTGTTCTTTTTGTGTTTGCCTTGAATTGAAACTTTATCCAATGAAAATTCAGCCCTACACAGTGATAGTTTTTGTAAGGTAAGTGATGGGATATGGGTTTGGATGCGATAGGGATCTTTTTGACTAAAGTTATCAATTCCATGCTTATATTGTTTTATTAGCATTTTCATTTTATTCTGATGTTCCAGTCATTTTTGGGAGGTTGGATGTATTGGTATTTGGGAGACATGAGAGATTCCCTTTCTGCTTCTGCATCTATGGGTTTATTTCTGAATTCTACTTTATCACCCATAGTTTTTAAAGGCACACTAAGGCACAGGTGGGAGCCTAGAACCTAGGCATGAGGCTCAGGCATAGGCTCACTAAGGAAAAATAATAATAAAATCATAAATAACAACAATTAACATCTCTAAAATGCAAAAAAATAGTCAAATACTAAAGCTCATCCAATTATCCATAACCTTAATCACACCACAACAACAACAACAAAGCCTTAGTCCCGAAATGATTCGGGGTCGGCTAACATGAACCATCATATGAAACCGTGCAATCAAGTCGTGTCAGCGACACAAATTCTCTCCCTCCACTCTGTCCTATCCACTACCATATTCTCCTCAATCCCTAATAAACTCATATCACTCTCGATCACCCTCCTCCAAGTTTGCTTAGGTCTACCCCTACCCCTTACCACTACATCCCTTTGCCACTCTTCAGTCCTCCTAACCGGCTTACATGGCCAAACCACCTTAGTCGGTTTTCCCTCATTTTATTCTCAATAGATGTAACCCCTACTTTTGTCCTAATTATTTCATTACTCACCCTATCCTTTCTCGTATGACCACACATCCATCTCAACATACGCATCTCCGCCACCGACATCTTGTGAATTTTGGCTATGTTGCACCAGCTATGTCTATTTGACTGATTCTCTAATTTTTTGTTTCTTTGTTTGTGCATAAACAAGATTGGCTTTGGCATTACTTTATTTAGCATGTATGCTTTGTTTATTGGTCATGCTTTCTGTATTTATGCGTCTGATACTATATACTTTCTCAACATGTCAATTGCTCCACGTATAGAGATTTATTCGCGTGAAACTCTTGCATATCCTATTTCTCGACCTAGTTTGTTGTTTATAATAGTACAGAACAGCAGAAGATTGCATTAGGTTATGCATTCCTGTTCTTTTTCTTTTTTGGAAATTTATATGATTCTCTTGGTAGCCTTGTCTTATTTTGTTTCTTTGAGTCTTATTTGCAATACACATGCTGATTTAGTTTTGTACTCTATCGCCAATGAATATTGGAAACTAGGATGAGGAACGAAAAGGTAATCCAAAGGTTAAGGAGTTTTTATCCGATCAAATGGACATGTTGGAGAGGGATAGCGTGGTAGCAAAGAGTTACAACCAAGGAAAGCTTGATGAAATGTAAGGTCCTTGTGGTATTGTGGTTGCCTTTTTTTTTTCGTTTCGGCAATTAAATGCTTTATTTTCATTTAGGTTGGCAGCATCTATTGCAGCTGAAGAAAGTGGGAGTTTAACTAAGATCGCATCAACATCTGGTGCTACAGTTCCTTCGAATTTAGAAGGTGTTGATGAAATGTAAGATCCTTGTGCGGTTGTGATTGCCTTTTTTTTCTTGCGGCAATTAAATACTTTATTTTCATTTAGGTTGGCAGCATCTATTGCAGCTGAAGAAAGTGGGAGTTTAACTAAGATTACATCAACATCTGGTGCTAAAGTTCCTTCGGATTGGGAAGGTGTTGATGACGATGAAGAAATGATACTTGTGAGTTTTTGCGGTGAAGAGATATTAGAATAGCTTTTAAATGAGAGTCAGTGTTGATCATAGCTCTTATGTCTATTTAGGTGTTAGTTTGGCTACTTTAATTGATCCATTTGTTTGTTTGTTTGTTGAGTGTTCCAAAAGATTAGCGAAGTTTGGGAAATGAGTTTATGTCAAGAGGACAAGTTCGCAATGTTGGATTCAAGTTTTCTGAAAATGATACATGGACCTGATAACTTGGTCTGGTTGATAAACTTAATAAAGTCTTTGGATAGGTTCATGACTTTGATACTTGTACTTGCTTAACTGAAAGCCAAAAATATGTGCACATGCACATTTGTGTTTTTTGTGCTTTGGTGTCATTTTGATAAAATTGAAAATTAAATACAACAACAACAACAACAAAGCCTTAGTCCCGAAATGATTCGGGGTCGGCTAACATGAACCATCATATAAAACCGTGAAAATCAAGTCGTGTCAGCGACACAGATTCGCTCCCTCCACTCCGTCCTATCCACTACCATATTTTCCTCAATTCCCAATAAACTCATATCACTCTCGATCACCCTCCTCCAAGTTTGCTTAGGTCTTCCCCTACCCCTCACCACTACATCCCTTTGCCACTCTTCGGTTCTCCTAACCGGCGCATCAAGCGCTCTACGTCTCACATGGCCAAACCACCTTAGTCGGTTTTCTCTCATTTTATTCTCAATAGATGTAACCCCTACTTTTGTCCTAATTATTTCATTACGCACCCGGTCCTTTCTCGTGTGACCACACATCCATCTCAACATACGCATCTCCGCCACCGACATCTTATGGATGTGGCAGTGTTTCACTGCCCAACACTCCGTACCATATAACAATGCTGATCTAATTGCCGTCCGGTAGAATTTTCCCTTCAATCTATTAGGCATGCCGGGATCACAAAGGAAACCCGTAGCACTCTTCCACTTCGACCAACCAGCTTTAATCCTATGGGCAACATCTCCATCTACTTCTCCATCCGTTTGGATAATAGATCCTAAATACCGGAAGCAATCCGAGGCCTGAACAACTCTCCCATCTAGGGTGATTGTCCCTGCCTCCCTACTCCTACGACCGCTAAACTTACACTCCAAATATTCTGTCTTACTTCGACTCAACTTAAAGCCTCTAGATTCTAGAGTTTGCCTCCATAGTTCCAACTTCATCTCCACTCCTTCTTTCGTCTCATCAACCAACACAATATCATCTGCAAACAGCATGCACCATGGTATACCATCTTGAAGTGAACTTGTTAGTTCATCCATAACGATGGCAAAAAGAAATGGGCTTAGTGCGGAACCTTGATGCACTCCAATCGTAATAGGAAACTCTTCAGTTTTCCCAACACTAGTACGTACACTCGTGCATACTCCCTCATACATGTCCTTTATGATGTCAATATATTTCCGCGAAATGCCTTTCCTTATCAAGGCCCACCAAAGTACTTCCCTTGGTACCTTATCATATGCTTTCTCCAAGTCAATGAAAACCATATGCAAGTCTTTCTTCTTATTTCGATAGTGCTCCATTAATTGTCTCATTAGATGGATGGCTTCCATAGTTGATCTTCCCGGCATAAAGCCAAACTGGTTTTCCGAGATCTTCACCGTCCTCCTTAGCCTTTGTTCAATCACTCGCTCCCAAAGTTTCATAGTGTGACTCATTAATTTGATTCCCCGATAGTTGGCACAATCTTGGACATCGCCTTTGTTCTTATACAAAGGGATTAAGGTACTTTTCCTCCATTCTGATGGCATCTTATTGTTTCTCCAAATTTTGTTGAAGAACGTCGTCAACCATTCGATTCCTCTTTCTCCCAAACATCTCCAAATCTCAATAGGGATGCCATCAGGTCCTACTGCTTTCTTCAACTTCATCTTACTTAATGCCATTTTGACTTCACCCTTTTGAATTCTCCGCAGGCATTCATGATTTATCATATCGTGATGGATACTTATATCTCCAACATCTTGTTGGCGATCTCCATTAAATAAGTCATCAAAATAGGACCTCCATCGTTCCTTGATATCCTTATCTCCAACTAGGACTTTCTGGTCCACATCCTTCACACATTTAACTTTTCCGAGATCTCGCGTCTTCCTATCTCTCATCCGAGCAATTCTATATATGTCTCTTTCCCCTTCTTTCGTATCCAATCTTGTATACAGATCCCGATTCACCTTTGCTCTAGCATCTCGTATGACCTTCTTTACTTCCCTTTTAGCCTCTTTGTATTTTTCGTAGTTCTCGTCACTCCTACATTTCCCCAATAGTTTATAGGATTCTCTCTTACTCTTTACTGCTTGTCGTACTTCTTCTGTCCACCAAGATGTGTCCTTACCCGGTGGCATGCTACCTTTAGATTCCCCTAGAACTTCCTTCGCTACTTCCCTTATACTATGCTCCATCTTATTCCATATTGAATCTATATCTGAATCCATATTGCAAGTCCAAAATTGAAAATTAAATGTTGAAATAAAAATAAGTATCAATTTTATGTATTGAATATTTTCAATGCTGAAATTGTTGGCTGACAGTTTTTTGGTAAACAATGAAAATAAAGTGCTGAATGTGAGGTTATAAAGGTTTTTCAAGTTAACAAAATGATTTTTCAGAAGATTTTAATGAGACATGGTAATCTATAAATGTTTTCGAAGGGTCCATAAATAATTTTTGTTATAAAATTCTATAACATTATTATTGCTAATCTTCAATATAAAATTTAGGTTAAATATATTTTTGACCTATTAGATTAAGTGATTTTCTGGCCTATTGAAATGTTTAAATTATGGTTATTAAACAAGTTAAAATATAATAAGCACTTCAATTAATTTTAAGTGCTGAATGAAGTTATCAAATAGCCCCTTAGTATCTTTTTAAGTTCAGTTCTGAAAATTGTACTAGTAGTGTTTGTTTACATCTGCCCTCTTATACTATAAAGGGCGGCCCGGTGCACTACGCGTCCCCACTAAGCGAGGGTCCGGGGAGGGGTCCCACCACAAGGGTGTACTGGGGCAAGCCTTTCCCTGCCAATTTTTTTTTGGCAAGAGGCCGCTCCTAAGACTTGAACCCGTGACCTCTCGGTCACACGACAACAACGTAATTTAAGTTGTCTTTTTAGTTGTAGATTGTAATAAGAAGGATCTTATTGATACAATAATAAAAGTATAATGAGCTTGGATAGACAAATATGAAGTGTAAGGATGTTATTATTCATTTAGGTGTGGTAGGTGAAATGAACCTGAAAAGTGGGCTTCTCTTTTGCGATCTGAAGTTAGGCTTGTGTGTTACACTGTGTGCATATATTGCTGGGATGCATTTTAATAATTTAATGTTTCACTGTACCTGGAATCAATCTATTTTTGCAGCCAGCATTTAGTGGGAAAGTTGATCCAGCTATTTTAGCAGCTCTGCCCCCATCAATGCAACTTGATCTCCTTGTTCAGGTAAATATTTTAATTTTACATATTTACCTCTTATGAGATGCAAGTTTTCTTTCTGCTTAATATTTTTTTCTTATTGGATTAGTTCTTGATTTTCCACTGCATAGATGAGAGAGAGATTGATGGCTGAAAATAGGCAGAAGTATCAAAAAGTCAAGAAGGTCAGTTCTTTAATTCTTGTACATTAATATGTTTCATATAAATGCATCATTGATACTTTATATAGTTTTAAGAATCTCAAATAGGTGTTGCTGAAAACTTCTTAAGTTGACAATTAGTTTTCCAATATTTCTATGATTTATTTCCTTCAACATGGGGTTCTACATTTTAGTATTTTTAGTTCTTTTTGCCTGATATTAATCAGTTGTTCTTCTTAAATCTTTTGGTTCTTTTTGTGTTCATCTAGGCTCCTGAAAAATTCTCTGAGCTACAAATAGAGGCTTACCTTAAAACGGTTTCTTACCGCCGGGAGATAGTTCAAGTGCAGAAAGCAGCAGCTGGGAAGGATATAGGTGGTATTCAGACTTCACGAATAGCCTCTGAAGCCAATAAAGAATTTATTTTCTCATCATCCTTTACGGGGGACAAGCAGTGAGTAATTCTGTTTCCATTGATTTTCAACCAGGAACCCACAAAAAGGAAAAGAAAAAAACTTTAGAATTCTACTCTTTTTTTCATTGTACTTATAATATGATAACGTTTGATTTTTATTGTTTATTTATTACATAATATGATAGATTGCTGACATCAGCTGGAGTGCAGCAAAGTGGAAAAAAGTCTTCAGATTCTGTGGATAACATTGCATCCACCAGCAAGTCTAGTACGGTTACAGCATTTGTTCAGGATGAATCCAGTAGGGCTTTTGATGAAGATGTTGAAACATATGTGGATGAAAGTGGTCGAATTCGGGTCAGTCGAGTGAGAGCTATGGGGATGCGCATGACCCGTGATTTGCAAAGGAACTTGGATTTAATGAAGGAGGTTGAACTAGATAGGATGCATATCAAGACTGCAAGTGCTCGTTCTGAGTTCTGTAGAAATGAGATTGGTTCTCAAAAAAGTATTCCTAGTAAAGAACATAATCCAGAAATTTCACATGACAACAATGCTAATGCTGTTGAATTGAGTGAGAGAAATGCACAGCCCATCTTAGATACCGAGAATTCTATACAGATATCATTTGAAGTTGATGGTGAAAGTAAACGAATGGAAAGTGATGATGACATATTTACTTCTTTAGTTGTAGGACAACCTATTAAGATCTCTTCGGATTCTGCCTCCGATACTGATTGGGAGGAAGGCATTATCGATAGAAATGATGGAGGTTCTTCTAAAGATGTGACACTAGAAACTAATGCCTCTCTTGGGGGGAGCAACATCAATGATGACAGTGAAGTGGAATGGGAGGAGGAAGTTTGTGATGTTCATGAAAATTCCAAGTCCCCGTATGAATCAGGAAAACCACCTTCCAGAGGTAACTTGATGGAAGAGTTTGATTTGCAGGAGGCAATAAGAAGAAGCCTCGAGGATTTTGGGGTTGAAGAAGTCAGTCATACACAAGCTGCCCATGGGGAAGTAGCGAAAACTTCCGAAGTTACTCATAAGAGTGTAGAGTTCCTTGATACAGAGGCTAAAACTGATAAGCTAAATCTGCTCGAGAGAGACAAGAACGGACAAAATAAACCCTTCTCTGAAATCTTGGCAACTATGAAGTTTGATGGTTTGGGTCCAAGTGATAATTCACATCTCTTTTCTCCTTCACAGGGGCAAATGAAGTTTTCTGAAGTGCACGATACCAATAATTTGGGCATCCTGACCAATACATCATGCCCACATTATCTGGGGTCAGATGCTAGACAACCAACCAACATTATGAATATAGTGGGGAATCTGGGTGTAGAAAACCATTCTGCAGACTTGGTTGAAGCAAAGGAGATTGACATGATTGTGGAAAGACCTCTGGATGGTTCTGTTGAGGATCTTGGGTTATCTACCTCAAGCAAGATATGTCCAGGGAATGTTTCTGTTGTTCATAGGACAAGTTCCCATGACATGAATTTTTCTGCATCAGTTGATGATGAGAGGAATAAAATGAAAACAGAAAGATCTTTGTTTGTTAACGAGGAGAAAAAATCTGATACACCATTTCATGCAGTTGAGTTGACCAACCCCAGTGAGCCATCCAAAGATTCAAGAATGAGGACTTGTGTTGAACCTGTTTTGGAAGGAGAAAAAAACCCTGTTCAGTTTAATGAGAATGGTGTGCATAAATTTGCAAACAATGAGAATCTACAGGCTGATTTCTCAGAGAACAATTTGCAGGAGGAAATTCTCATTCTTAATCAAGAACGCATAACATTGGGACATGAACAGAAGAAGCTTGAGCGCAATGCAGAATCAGTTACCAGTGAGATGTTTGCAGAGTGTCAGGTATGTGATTCAACTTCAGTAGCACGGCTTGCTCGTTCCCATAAAATATTTTTATTCAATTTGTTGGATGATTTGCTTTTTTTCTTAAGCAATTGCTATTCAATATCTTAAACTGATGTAAGCATATTTTAACTTTTTTGACCATATGTTTCACACCTTCATCTTTGTTATTGACATTTTTACACAAACCACACAATTGTTGTATAGTGTGCATGGGATGATCAACATCTTATGTGCGATATTTTTAGATGAAAAATGTTGAATGAAACATGAAATGACTGTTAAATCAGTGCTTTGAACACACCATCTTTCAGTTGTTAGATTTTTGCTTTGATCTTGTTCTTTATTTCTCTGAAGGATAAGTTGAGCAACCTGGTAGAGACCATATGGCTTTCTTCGTATGGCAATGAGCTTTGATAATTGTCTACAATGACAAAAACAATTCCCTTGGGAATGGATGTCTAGGTCTCCATTTTCACTGTTTGTTTGTGTTGACGGTGGGGGAAACTCTAATTTGGATTTGTTATTTTGGCTCAATTGTGGCCCATTTCTTAATGAGAGTAATTTGATTTCTTATTCCACATTTTGGGCTTATGGTTTGCTGTTTTGATTTCAATATTGTAGGACTAACTGTTTATGGGTCTTTTTGCCAGTTATATTTCATATAAGGTGACACTACTAATATAATTCAGAAAATAACAATGATATCATTGTTTGTTTTATAACCACAGGAAATGCTGCAGATGTTTGGTATACCATATATTATAGCACCAATGGAAGCAGAAGCGCAGTGTGCTTATATGGAACTTGCAAATCTTGTTGATGGTGTTGTTACTGATGACTCTGATGTGTTCTTATTTGGTGGGCGAAGTGTTTACAAGAATATATTTGATGATCGCAAATATGTTGAGACATACTTTATGAAGGTTTGTATGACAGAATAATTGAAGTATCATTGTTCCATCTCTCTAACACCCTCAGATTCTCTTTTAGAATGATTGGCAATTTAGAAACTTTTCCTTTTTTATTATATAATTCACAAACCTCGTCTTGGTGATACACATATATTATTTGTTTCTTTTGCTCACGTCCATACTGAATGACTCTGCAATTAAGGGTTCTACTTCACTCAGCCGCTTATAAACTCACATGTTCTCATGTGGTTTACTCTCTCAGGATATTGAGAAAGAGCTAGGCTTGACCAGAGAAAAGTTAATTCGCATGGCTCTACTTCTTGGGAGTGATTATACTGAGGGCATTAGGTAATTAACAGCAAACTATTTTGGTCTCCTATTACTTGAAGAAAATGCTAGACATTGTTCTAAAGTTCCAGTTTTTGTATACATGTGTTTCTATTGATAATTCTTTTTGTTGAAGTATCGTATGCTATTGTATCTGGTTATTATGGTGATAATGTAAGAGCTTTCTTGTGTTACTAGATCTGATGTTGTGTATGTGAACTTAAATGAGATGGATTTTTGGTGTAGTGGTATTGGCATTGTTAATGCTATTGAGGTTGTGAATGCATTCCCTGAGGAGGATGGCCTTCAGAAATTCCGAGAGTGGATTGAATCACCAGACCCAAACATTTTAGGAAAATTTGATTCACAAACGTGTTCGGGTCTGAGAAAGAAAGGGGCAGAGGTTGATGGAAATGATTCAGATTGTGCAAATAGCAACATGGAGGGAATCAATTTTTCAGGCCAGAAAATTCGCCAAACTCATGATCAAGAATCTTCTGCTGATCACAATCAAAAGATGAAGCAGATTTTCATGAATAAGCATGTAAGAACTCTGTCTCTGCTGCAAGCCTCTCCTTTTTGGTAAATACTTTGTAGTGAACTGGAAATTTTTCACATCCCTGTCCATCTAACTATTATCATAAGCTACACAGAGAAATGTGAGCAAGAACTGGCATGTTCCTTCTTCTTTTCCAAGCGAAGTAGTCATATCTGCATATATTTGTCCACAAGTGGACAAATCAACTGATCCTTTCGCATGGGGAAAGCCAGATATTAATGTTCTTCACAGGTATGCCTTGTTTGCTCCAGTGTTCATCAATGTTTGTAACTAGGAATGGAAATGGATATGCCTGTTTTTATCAAGTTATTGCATGCTCTGTTTTTTTTAAGATAGTGTGTGTCTGTATTTAATTTTGTACTCCTCCGTCCCAAAACGATACTCTATATTTTTATTTTAGTGCGTCTCAAATTATAATACACTTTCCTTTTTTAAACTTTAGTTAATTTTTGAGTTTCTCAATATAACCTACTTGATGTACATTGTTTGTTGCACACGATGAAAATACATTTATTAATTTATACTTGGAACTATAACTTAGCCAATGGTTATCAAATCGAAGTAGGAACATACAAGGAAAATGATATATAAAAAATTGTCCTTAAACCATATCAACTATATTTTCTTGAACATGTAAAGCCTCAAACTGGACTATCTTTTTAGGATGAAGGGAGTATCCTTTTTCCTGCATTGTTGCAATGGTTGTGCTGGTACCGTCTTAAACATGTCTTTTTTCTATCTTAATGCAATTATTGTTGCCATACCTGTTAACTTCCTGCTTGTTTAATGATTATGAAGGCTTATGATTATGATTATCATGTTCTGTTGAACTGACTACTTTAGTTATGCACAGGCTTTGCTGGGAAAAGTTTGGGTGGGGCGTCCAAAAGTCAGATGAGTTGCTATCCCCTGTTCTGAAAGAATACAACAAGCACGAGGTTGGAATCAATCTCTTTCTTTTCCTATTGTATTTATACATGCAATAGCCTCTCAACAATGAACTTATATGTGTTGGAGCATACTAAAATAAGCACTGATCACCAGGGCAAAAAATAATCTCCATATGTTTGCTTTTCTTTTTCTGTTTGTGAATGTCCAATTTTTTTACTATAACTTGTTCTGTTATTCACTAGAAGATGCTGATAAATGTTGTTGTTTGTTCTATTGGAGACTCAATTGCGTCTAGAAGCATTTTACACTTTCAACGAAAGATTTGCAAAAATTCGCAGCAGTAGAATCAAGAAAGCTGTTAAAGGGATAACAGGAAATCAGTCCTCGGAATTGATGGATGATGCTGTGGAAGGATCTTCTAGAAGTAGAAAGAAGAGAACTATTAGACCTGGTGAATCTGGTGCTGACAATACAGAAAAACCTTCAATGAGAGCGAAGCGAGGTGGTCACAGCTTTAAGACTGACCCTCTGGAGAAAACTACTAGAAAGCAGTCCAGGAGAAGAACTGCTGGAGAACCTGTTTCATCTGAAGTGGGGAATACAGAGTCACAGCACTTAAGCACCAGTAAAGGATCACATGAGCATGAAAGAGGTAGAGGGGGAGGCCAAAGAAGAGGGAGAGGAAGAGGAAGAGGACGGGGAAAAGGAAGTCTTGATTTTAAACAATCTGATTCCAGCTCAGTTGATGTGAGTGGTGAGGATGATAACCTAGAAGTTTGTGTTGAGAAGTCAGAAAAATCAGGAGGATCACGAAGGGTAACAAGCCTAATCTTTTTCTCATTCTCTGCATCTATAGAATAAATATATACTATCATTGTGGAAAGTCATTTAAGCACACAAGTTGAGCTGGTTTCTAGTTCTTACTATGAGGTAAATGGATTTAGTTCAAGTCCAAAGCTAACTTATCTTGTTGGTGATACTAGAAGTTTAAGTTCCCAATGGTTGTTTTGTTCTATGTTTGCCAATATCCAGCTTGAGGGGTAAGGTTGTTACCAATTTTAAAAATCCTACTTTGTAGTTGTAACTGTTGTATGTGTCGTAAAAAGGAGTCTATTATTTCCATTAGGTGAGTAGTAAGTTTTTCCCTTTGAAATTTTTTACCAGGTCCACGTGCCAATTGGATTTTCCTGTATTGCTTTGGGGGTGAGATAAAAATTATCCTAGTTTAATAAGCATAAGATCTCTTCAGGCAACTACCATAAAGTCTGGTCCTTTTGTGGGAAATGGTTGGTAGTATTATCTAAATACATCAATAATTTGGCTTTTCACCCAATCTTTCTCTTTGTAATTCCAGTCAATGCGCACGAGGAAGCCTGCAAAGTACGTTGTAGATGACTCAGCATTTGATGATCTGGACAAGTCGCTGGACCACGATAGTCAAAAGTCAGATGATGAGGCAATGGAACAATCAGGTGAAGGGGTATGCAAAGATACTGGTATGAGCCTCAACTGCAAGGAACATCAAAATGTGGAAGGACCTTTGCAAGAAGACTTGTATCTTCAAACAGGAGGATTTGTGAATGAAGATGGAAGTGGTAAGGCTGGTGCAAGCCAAGATAACTGTCCTCATGAAGCTGGTTTATCTGAAGAATACCACCTCAAAATGGGAGGTGGGTTCTGCATGGATGAAAGTGAGACGGAAGATGCAGCATGTAGCCCATCTAATTCGGCTGCAAGGGACACAGCCGATGCTTCTTTCTTCTTTAGTGCTATGGAAGAAGATCATTTAGGTAAAGGTTCAGTTGGATCCGCTTTAGGTGTCAAAGAAACTTTGGATAACATCCAAGAGTTGGTAGGGACGAATCCTGCAGATGCAGTAGATACCGGTGATTATTCTAAAGTCGGTGTCGTGTCTTTGCCGAATATCCCTGATAGTAACACTGGGCTTTCGAGTCTTAGTGCAATGCCTTTCTTGAAAAGAAAACAGAGAAAGAGTTGAAAACCAATGGTTAAATTATTGAACTGGATCATCACTATAGATGTTTGTCTATTCTTTTTGTTGCTTCTTCCTTGTGAAGGTTAGAATTTAATTACAAATTGTATACATACTGGATTCATATTACGTTTTCTAGTATCGGTTAATTTATAATCCTTATATAATCTAAAATTATTAAATTTTGGCTCCATGGTTAGAAAAAAATTTAAGTTACTCATTTAAATGTACATGTTTTGGCTTCTTAAAAAAAAACAACTGGCAACAGTAGATAAAGACTTCAAGTTATTAGAAAATAAAAAAATATAAAATTGATGGCAGCATTAGCATATAAATGATGAAAATATTCTAATTTAAGTGGGTTTTGATTGAAGTTTAGTACAGTGGGGTATGTGTGTTTTAGTTTAAATAATTGATGAGCAGTGTAAAGCATCTTTACATGAGATGGGGCCATTAGATAGCGAATGAGAAGTATAAAGTAGGAAGCTGACTCAGAAAAGAAAAGAGTTAGGAAGGAGATGGGTTGTCCATCATGGATATGGAAATTGGCACCATTTGCAGCAATGGTAGCAGTAGAATGCACAGATGTGGGTGTTTCAAGTATAAGTAAAGTAGCTTTAGCACATGGAATGAGCAAATATGTTTCTGTTGTTTATTACAATGCTCTTGCTACCTTCTTCCTTGCCCCTTTTTTCTTCTTCAACAGGAAAAAGAGAGCTCCCATCACTTTCTCCCTTCTTCTTACATTCTTCCTTCTTGCCTTAATCGGGTATGTATACATATTTACCCCTGCTTTTGCTTTAATTATAGAAATTTAATGGAAGATTAATCAATGTTGTATTGCAGGAGCAGTGGGCAGATAATATTTTTAGCTGCAGTGAAGTTGAGTTCTCCTACTCTTTCATCTGCCTTGGCCAATCTTATCCCCATTTTCACTTTCCTGCTTGCACTCCTTACCAGGATGGAAACTGTGGATTTGAGAAGATCAAGCAGCCAAGCAAAATGTTTGGGAGCCATAGTATCAGTAGCAGGAGCATTCATAGTTACTCTTTACAAAGGACCTGCACTTTTTCTCAATTCTGCAAAAGAGTCTCACCAGAAATCTGAATGGATTTTGGGAGGTTTACTTATGGTCATTGTTTGCCTTTTGTCTGCAACTTGGAATATTGCCCAGGTATGTATATATATTAATACATTATCAAAATTCATTATCATATACTATATGTTTTTATTCATGTGATGCGTTTAATTAATTACAGGGAGCCACAGTGAAGCAGTACCCAGAAAAAATCACAATAGTTTTCTTTTTCACCTTATTTATTACAATTCAGAGTGCAGTTTTCTCCTTTATTTTTGAAACAAATCCAAATGCATGGATACTCAACTCTCGGATTGAAATTGTTGCCATTCTCTTCACGGTAAGAAAGAAATTAATTTTAACTATAATGTTAATTAGTGTCAAGTCACACCTACCACAGACATTTTAAATAAAACAAATTTAGTTACCTTCATAATTCATATATTATAGGTAACATGTCGTTATTCTTGCAATAATGAGGTTTATTTATTTAATTATGCAAAAATTATATAATGAAATAGAAAAAGAATAGCTCATATGTCAATTGTTTGTACTTTTGTTTTGTTTTTAAGTTGGACCACTGATCATGATAATAATGTATATAAAGTTAGGAAAGGCTAATTAATAAATATTAAACATTGTTTGGCATGGAGATAATAATGAGAAATTTTATTATATTCAACTATTTTTTATTGGTCGGATGTACTATTTCGGAAGTATTCTATTTTTTTTTTCAGGGAGTATTTGGGAGTGTATTTCGAATAGGAATACACACATGGTGTTTGGAGGAAAGAGGAGCAGTATTTGTAGCAATGTTCAAGCCCTTAGGGATTGCTATTGCTCAATTCATCACTTTCATCTTCCTTGGCGACATCGTTTTTGTCGGCAGGTATCATTTCTCCTCGTCTATTTTAATTACATTCTAGAAATTATACTATGCTCTCGATTTTGTTAGTCATTGACTCATTTTTTTTTTTACTTTATCTTCATATTATAATTTTTTAATTTACATATTAAGATTTTAATCTTTTAATTTGATATATATACTAAATCTTTTATTACAAACGTGTGTATGACATGCATTTTTAAAAAGAGATTTGGTAATATATATAATGTAGTTTGTTATTTTTACAAACATAAAATCCATTAAACACAAAAGTCATGAACCTCAGTTAAGGTTGTGGGAAAAAACATGTCATTTCTCCCACAATAGCAAAAGGTTCCACATGCTTTGCAAGGTTATGGACACTCACATTTGTATTTGTCCTATCATATACAAAACAAAAACATTAAAAGTTGCAACAGACATACGATTAAAAAAAAAAACTAGAGCTTGGAAAGGGGAGAAGCCGGCCGAAAAATATTGTGAAAAGATTTTTTTCAAAATTTTCTATAACGTTCTCTGCATTATAAATATTTACTTATAAAAATAAAATTTAAAATATTTAAAAATTAATTATATATTATCAAATATTAAAAGAAAGTTAATTGGGGTGCTACTTGTCGCTGGGCAGGTCTAACCCGAGCCAGCAATCTTGATCACATGCATCTTAATGAGCATGTAGAATTTGCTCATTCACCGTTAGATCTAGGCTTATTAGAATCCTAAGGTGGAGATTCAAACCATCCTGAAGCTTAGATTTAATAAGCTTATATCTAACGATGAATAAGCAAATTCACTTGCTCATTAAGGTGCATGTGAAAATTCCTGCCCGAGCCAAAACCCCATGTGGCGCTCAAGTCTCGGTCAACCAACTCCTATCGAAGGAGGTCTATCCCCTTTAAGCGTCTCGTCGATGCAAATGTCAGTATTCCGTTTCGGAGGGTCTTTCAGTGATTAAACCTCGACACACACTATGGGATCGTTGGGCCTACAGTCTCCATAGAGTTCCCTTTTATGGAGAGAGAGAGAGATATGTCTCCCTTCACAAAGGACGTATACTCAACTCTCCTGTTCCTAGTAGATCACTTAAGCCCGTTCCGATTACTGGTCTAGGAGGTGGCGGAGATCCAATGTCAAGGTAGTTCCTGTCCCCTATAGTGTTCCTTATACCAACTCCGCTTCTTCCATCAGCTTCCGTTGATATGTCCCATTCGCTACTCCATGTTGAAGCCTTCTCGTAGCTTTACTAATGCTTGGGGTTCAATTTGTCTATGGCCGAACTTCCCCCTTTACATCCTCCCCCACTTAGAGGATCAACGTCCCCGTTGATCGGGCTCGTCTCATCTTGTGAGAGATTCACTTTCTACTCGAATGCTACTGAGGCTCCAGCAAGCTGTCAGCATTCTTGTTTCTAACTGATCTCCGCTTGCACTTAAACTCTACTTGAGTTTCCACGTTGTTTGCTTGTCACTAGAGATGGTTTCAACTTCAACCATCATTCCGTTGTTTATGTAGTCTGCAACTTGAACGTCTTTGACCGGAGAACTTTTCTTGCGTTGCAATTGTAAACTCCATTCCTTGATAATGGCAAAAGTATTTTTCAAAGGTTTTGAAATTTCGAAAAATTCTTTTCTATCATCTCGGGTCTCCCATCCAAGTACTCTTTCTCTAAGGATCTTCCTCCGAGTATTCTTTCCTTAAGGATCTTCCTCCGAGTCTTCTTACTCTTCTATAATATACCATAATATATATTAATATACCATAAGAGGGGGGGGGGGGGGGTCCATATAGGACCTATTTTTCCCTTATGTACGCTCCCCCACTTGAGGTCCTACGTCCCCGTTGAGCGGGAGAAAGGTTTGGAACGTCCACGAAGGCTATTGATATCGATGAGCCAAATAAAAACTCGCTTATATTTGCTTCAATTTCTACCTGTTCACCTTCATTGTTCTTGATCCTTTCCTTTCTTTCCAATTTGCATCTTGCAAAAAGGACAAAAAGGAAAGCCACAATATCCGTAATATGAAAATGTGAATGTTGGTAGCCGAATACTTTTAAGGTAAGCCTACCAACATTCATAATGGAAGCAAAATATCAAGACAATAATATTGTCGTTATTATTCACAAAAGAAAGATAAAAACTCTTAGACGATTTATCTAAGTATTTAAATATAAATGTACTGCAATATGGATGTTGATACACCCACTGTTTAACCAACATCCACTCGTCATCTGTAATGGCTAAGGAGGAAACACAAGGTAAGTTTGGACTTGTCTACCAACAGTTCAAACTTTGCTTCATTTCTGCCTCCTTTTGTATCAGACTTTTCCCTCGATTGTCACCATTGGGTTGCTTCGCCTCCTCCATCGAGATGAGTTCGAAGTTGAAGTTGAAACCCAAAACTAAAAACCATGGGGTTTTTCCATCGATGGTTTTGAAACCTGCCTCCGTCACATTAGATCAAACTCTTGTTTTTGCCAATCTTTGCCTTCATAGGATCTGATAGGATCTATTGCTTGTCTCACTTTTTAGCTCACTATTAGAACGCCACTTATTTGGTTGGATGTCCACAGTTTGCTACACCCTTTGCTTGCTAACTTGTTAATCGTCAATCTCGTTTGCCCAAAATGCTCATCTGACTCGGCTTTTCAAAATCAAAAGAGCGATTAGTTTTAACAAATTAATGGATTTTGAATCACCTGTCACTATTTTGATTCGCCTTGGTTTATGCTTGCACCAATGTTTTGCTCTGTTTGTTCACACATCTTTCATTCCTCATAGTATGATCATCACACTTTTTGCTGTTGAGACTCCTCACTTTTCTCAATCTTATTGGAGTTTAAATACCTGTACAAAACACGTTCTTTTTGTACATGAGTTGTTTTGGACGTCCCCTCCACAAAGCTCATTACGAACAAGGATAAAACCTATGAATTATTTCAGGCGTCCCCTCAATACATTCATAGTATGATAAATGTTCATCTCCACACAAGGAGGTCTTCATGGGTATCTACGATCCTGGGTTACCGCAACCCAAAATATCATCAATTTCATAATGGCCTCTGCCAGAATATTTCTCAAGTAATCACGACCTTCTTTTCTCTTTTTTTTTTTTGCATTAACGGGTAACCACAATGTTTGTTCATTCTCATCTCATGACCATCTATGGATCAGATGACAATTTTGCAATGTTATTCGACGACCTTCTTTGGTCAAATGAATCTTCCGTAATTTTTATCTCCATAAGACCTTGTATGGCCAAAGAACTATTCCGCTAGGTTTTTCCTACCCGATATTTGCAATTACATCCGATGTCTATATCCTTTGCCATGATAGATTAGGCCAGCATGCCTAAAAATTCCCATAATTTTCCTTGTACGGGTTCGTTTCCATACGATGGACAATGTCCATGTAATATGAAGGTAACTCGATAATGAGTTTCCCTCGACTTCTAAGAAGGTACACGCAATTTTCCGCTGAATCCTAATAGGACGGAATTCGGATTATGCTCGTATAAGCCTGCATCGCCAAACAAGAATTCAATAGTCCATTCATGTCCTTCCTTCTAAGCCCTCAAATTCCGCTTGGATTTTCTCGACTAATGGAAGAGGACAAATAATGTCTAACCGAATTAGAATGATTCAAGCACAAACTACGCCTCGATAATTTGGCTATGACAACCACCAATTTGATAGATCACCACTATGCTACTTCACATGAGTGTTGGATTCCAAATATCAACTACGAATTCTCCCTCCTTAAAAGGATTGGATCACGTAAAATTCCATCGCCTATAATCATATGAGAGTATGCATTCACTTTCTAGCATTCACATGCATTCGAAATCACAGTTCCTATTTGCTATTTCTGCACTTCCACATACTGGGTAAAGTCTCGCAACAATGGTCCTGGTAAACCACAAGCTTTAATCAAACCGAAAAGTATCACAAAATATTTTTAGGAAAAACATCGTAAATTTCCATCCGTCAATTCGTTGGGGGAAATTTAGGATCTTTAGTATCCCTAGCCCACATCTCGAAGGACTCGCTTAGTTAAAGCATTGCTTGCTCATACCATAAAGAACTCGGTTAGTTAAAGCAACTTTGGATCACACCACGAAGAACTCGCTTAATTAAAGCACTGTTGGCTCACACTACGAAGAACTTGCTTAGTTAAAACTTGCACGCTCACACTACGAAGAACTCGTTTAGTTAAAACTTACTTGTCCACCTCACAAAGGTCTTGCTTAGTTAAGAGACTACCGCATACTTCGCATGACCTTTGCTTAGTTTAGTCTCTAATACCAAATGTCACGGGCCCAGGTCTAAGTGAGGTCAAAACCCCATGTGGCGCCTCGACATTCCCTAAGTCTCGGCCAACCAACTCCTATCGAAAGGGTCTATCCCTTTTAAGCGTCTCGTTAATGCATATGTCGGTATTCCGTTCCTAAAGATCTCCCTGTGATGTTCTCCATGCTCTTCTATGGATTTGGTTCCAAGGTTTCCACCATCGGACCGTTTTCATGGGCTGCCAGATTGTTTTTATCACAATTACAACAAACACGTAAAGGATCATTTGTTATAGGGACAATAATTTCAAATTGTAAAAGGATTTTACATGGGCTTTTAGATGTCGAAGTTTTTTTTTCTTAGGAGATCTGAGAATGAGGTAGCTCATTTTGTTGCTAGAATGATTGTCAACACTTTTGGTGGAGAAATTTTAGCTCCATCTCCTGTTTTTTTATATGTGTAATCAGCATCTTACTATTATTTATTCTTAATGTAATGACCTGGTGCGGAGTGGGTGGCACCGGGGTAGAAAGCCTGAGCAAGGAGCGGTCCTAAGGGACGGCGATGGGGACATGAATGAACTGAATCCCACATCGGAAATGGAGAGGGAGTGATTGGGGCTTATTATTATGGAATGAATCCAATACATGTAGACGCGTTTTAAAGCCGTGAGGCCCAATGTGTTGGAATTGGGCCAGAGCGGACAATATCTACATGGTATTGGACCAGTGTGTTACAATTGGTATCAGAGCTGCTCCACGTACGATGTGTGGTTCGGGGACGAACCAGACGGAAGCTGGTGGGCCTGTAACTATCCGGTCCGGAGTAGGTGGCGCTGGGGTAGAAAGTCTGAGCAAGGAGCGGCCTTAAGGGATGGCGATGGGGACAAGAATGAACTGAATCCCACATCAGAAATGGAGAGGGAGTGATTGGGGCTTATTAGTAAGGAATGAATCCAATACATGTAACGCGTTTTAAAGCCGTGAGACCCAAGGTGTTGGATTTGAGCTAGAGCAGACAATATCTACATGGTATTGGGCAGGGTGTTACGCTTAATGAATTTGCTTGTCGCTTAAAAAAAATATTTGATGAACCTCACTTCATCAGTATTGAAAAGGTCCAAGAGAACAACATCATCCTAATCGGAGGAATAAAAAAGCTTCAAACTTGAAATTGAAACTTGCTTAAGAGAGTTAGGAAGGACTGATTCAATGCATGGGTG